>NC_067282.1:167292273-167489773 GCF_020740795.1 Apus apus
GACCCTTAACTCCCAAGTGTAGGTAGCTGGCAAAGTGTTGCAATGTGGGTGGTGGTGTGAGAACAAGAAAGAGGAACAAGGAACAAGAGAAAAAGGACAGAGAAACAAAAACGTATAAAAGAATTCCCATTCTCTATTATCAGGACAATGTACATGTGTTTATATTCATGAGCATATGAAAAAAGGCAGCTGCTTTGTCCCTTGTGTGGCAGGCATCTTGCTGGGACATGTGTGACCTCTTGCTCACTCCTGGGAAAGGAGGATACAGCAAGCAGACTGAAGGATGCTGTAACAGTTTCACGGTTAAATGCTGGGCTGGCAATTAAATGAATGACAGATGCTCTCTATTAACCCCTCTCCCTTCTGAGAAAGGGAAAAGAGGGAGAATAAGGGAGAGAGACTTACAGGTTGTAAACTAAACTGTACATCTGTAATGAAAAAGTAAAGATAAAAAATAAAATAATGAAATATAAAAAGATATATTCAAATATAAACAAAACCACTGTTGCGTTCCACCCCAATTACTCTCATGTCATGGCAGAGGCTGCAGGGTAGGAACTTGGAAAGTCCTGAACCGGGCTCCTGGAGTCAGCTGATGATAGCTGGATGGAGGAACACACCACTGCAGGAACTCACAGATTGGGATCAAAGGAAGATGAACAGAAGGATTTCTCTGAGAACGCCAGCCATGGATGCAAAGAGCTTGACCCTTGTGACCCCTTAAATTTATACTGAGTATGATGTGTATGGAGTGGTATAATTAGCTTGGCCAATTTTGATTACCTATCCAGTCAGCCTCTCCCCACTGGAGGGTTACAGGTGTGACTTCTTTACTCCCTTTTGTTTCCAGAGCATCAGATGTTTTTTCAGAGTCAAAGAGTGGCCTTAGCTCTGCACACCATTCTCCAGCAGCAACTATAAACATTGAGCGTTATCAGCCCTAGAAGCAGACACTGAGTCAAAAAACATGCCATTAATTTCAGCAAGTGCAGCTACTTAGAAGAGACTTTACTGAAAAATAAAATCACTAGAAAGAAAATTGGTTCTCTCCTGGCTCTAACCAGGACAAAAAGCCGTGTACAAATCTTCTAGGAGAGCTGAGCAGTTGTGCCCAAGTTCCTCAGCAGAGACACTGGGGTTTTATCTCTGCAGATGCCCTCGTTCAAAGGAACTAATAGCTTATGCAGAAGTAAATTAAGAGTATAAAGTTAAAGGGCATGATGAGAATTACGCAGTCCCCAAGCAGGAAGCCAGTCTAAATGCCACAGTAAAATCATCCTCTGTGCATATGGGGGCTAGAAGCTTTCCCTTATGCCCAATAAAGCAAACTCTTTGAGGGTCTTTTTGAATGAAGACAGGGAAATAATGTTACACTGGTTTGTTACTTGTTCCTGCTGCCACAACTGAGATACCACTTCCTCACTAATCTGAGCTGTTCTCAGAGTAAACAGGGTGGATTAAAGCCTCAAACATATCCACCCAAATAAAAAGGACTGTCATTTTTATCAGTTTCTATTGCTTAACAACAATTTAAGTGGTGGACTTGGCTGTGCTAGGTAAACAATTTGATTTTATTATATTAAAGGTATTTTCCAACAATTTTTTTTTTTTTTTTTAAAGAACACTACCCAAACGGACCTAGGCTGCTCTCTGACTTCAATCCTGTCTGTGTCAGATTCACAATGCTAACAGAATGAGCTTTTTCTAGTGTTTTAAGACATGGGCATCTAAATCTTCAACAGCAAGTGGACCTCAGTATGAGGTAAAAATCCACTCAACACCTAATAGTTCAATAACAACAACATTACCTGTGGCCATTCACCCCCTCACCCAATTTTTTTATTTTTTCTTTAAGTTATATATTTTGGTGAAATGAGGCAAGCCTGGGCCTCCACAGTTGGTATAGCCATCTCTCGTAGATTTAACCCAGAAGGCTTAAGCTAACTTTTGCTGCAAGCTTACCAGGCATTGCAAGCTGCAGAACCACCACAGATTTGCAGTAATTTTGAAATGTCAGGAAAAAAAGGGCAGAAGTGAGAAACTGGCCTACCTGGAGCATACTTTCCTGCCACGGGACATGATGTAGCTGATTTCACGAACTGCTGATCAGCTACAGTTTTGGATGGAGTCACGCAGAGGGGCCATGATTCTCAAAAGAGTCTCAGCAGAAGGCACACATTATAGCTTCAGCCTTGAAGTACTGCTTTGGCAGGAAACCCTCTTGTAAGCAGGGATTTAACAAAGCCCAGACATCAGAAGCTCTAGCTGTGTAACTCAGCATCACTCAGGAACAAGAAAACTGAGAAATCTATGTAACGCCAATCTCAAAAATGGAATCACAATAGAGGTATTAGAAGTTTCTCCCCACAAGCACTACAGAAGAGGAAAAGAAAAGCAGTGAACACCAGCAAATAACATGAACAGACCTGCAACATCACTTGACGCATCTAGGGAGATTTTCAAAGTCTGTCATATTCCAGATAAGTACATTGGAGGCTACAGATTCTTACCTTCAAGCGCATGGTAAGGCCACCGGAAGCTGCTTCTGTGAATGTCATGTTCCTCAGGCATTTAGGATCGTTAGATTGACAACCAAAAGTATGTTCAACATAGGCAAAACAAGAAAAGGATCTGTACAGAATATATAAAGCATTTGAAAAGACAAATTTTAGTTTCTAGAAGGATTGAGGAAATGGTACTGGCAATCAGGTTTCAAAACTTGGTTAAAAAAAAAGAAGGCTTAGCATTGAGACCTTTTCCAGTGTTTTAAAAAAGCTTGTTCTGATTGTGTTCATGGGTACAGGACAGATTGCTCTTATTTTCCAGATTGTGTATGGTGACCCGATCTATGACAACAAACGATAACAGAGAGGTAAGTCATGAATGTCAGAAGTTGGGAGTAAAATTTAACTAAGCACCATCACAGATTACATGGGGGAGGAGGGAAAGTTAAAAATTGGCAGTATCATTTTATAGCTTTTTTGTTTGTTTTTCATGAGGCCTTGATTCTCCCACAGCATTTTTGTCTTCAAAAGCCCGCAGCACCACAAGGTGGCAGTAAAAAATTACTTATTGCATCAATTTTGACACCTGGTTATGTAAACAGTAAATACATCTATTGTTCCAATATTAAACTTATGCAAATATCAAACCCATCTCATCTGTTAGAAAAATGACACATATGTTCAAGTTCTAGTATTTCTGTGAAAAAAACAGTAACATGATTCAAACAATTATATCACCTTAAGTCAGGAATTATAAATTTTAATTTACCATGCAAGCAAAGTTCTTCACAGTAGAAAGTTCTCCAGACATTTAGAATAACCAAGCATTTCTCTTTCACCTGGCAATCAAAATCATTGAAATGAGATAGAATAATTGGAACATTATCCCCACTTAATTTACCCTATGGTGCAGAAAAATAAAACAAAAAAAGAGAATGTATTAAGATGGATCTGCTTGCTTCTAGAAATACAGCAGAATTAGAGTCCTCTGCTGAGCCAGTTAGTGGTAAAAACTGCCTCTACAGAAAGAATAGCAAATATCTCAAATCTTGCTTCTGTCAGAGGCAGCTGAGATTCACTCAATGCATTTGATACAAGAATCAGCTCCTAAACTGGTACTGGATATAAATGGTTGTCCAAGCAGAAGGACATGGCAAGGGTTACACTGCAGAGATTTTTTTTTTTTTCTGACATTAGCAAGAATTTCCTCTTGTACCTTCTTTGTTGAGTGCACAAGTGTCAACTTATCCATATTTTCATTTTTCTTATACCTAGTCACCCCTAGTAACGAAAAGGAGTGTGGAGAGGGATCTGACTTTTCCAAATCCCAGTCTGCAATGTTAATTTCAAGTATAGCTAACCCTCACTAAGGGCTGAGTCAGGAACAGAATCACAGCTCCAGCCAGAGATGTGCTTGGTAGCATGCACAAGTACATACTTGTCATTCTCATAACAATAGAAACATCAGTTTCTCATGCATTGCTTATAATTTCCATAACCTAGGCTGTGTCATTTGCTAAATATCACCTCCGGTTTTGTTCAGTGGATGCTTTCACACTGTGCAACTACAAAACCATGTGCCTCCTCTGAAGATATCGTACCATACTGAAGAGTTGCTCCACATTCCCGTCTCCATTTGTCAGGTAAATTATTCTACATTTAAAAAATCTTTACATGTACAACAGTACTAAAACTTGTATTCAGTTGAAATCACCATCTATGGTAAATTTTCTTATTTACAGAGAGCTATAAAGACTGTATTTACCAGAATGCTTTAATAAACAGAAGTCTAATTCCCAACCTGCTGGCCTAGGCATGGAGATTTGTGCTTCCTTCCTGGCGTTTAGATCAGGCCTGAGAGGTGCAGACAGCTTTGAGTGGTAACGAAGAGCCATTCTTCTAATTCTGCTGGTCTGTGCCTGACAGGCTGCAAAATGAGAGTCAAGTACTTGGCTGCCCTCCCCACAGGACTCCTGTTAATGAGCTGCAGCTCTTTGCAAGGACTCATACAGCTGGTTCATCAGTAGTTGCTAACAAACTGTTTCAGGCTCACTAAGACTGTCCATGGCACAGAACCCTTAGGACATCCTGCAGGACACAGAGATTGGCATCAGGCCCTTTGGGACAAGGCTTATTTTGTAGACTTGAAAGCTGGAGGCACAATCGCTGCAGATGCCACTCCAGAAAACAAGGAAAAATCAGGAAGACAACCACTGCACCAGCCTTTCCAAAGAGTATCTCTGCTTTTATCTAGAGGAATAAGACAGTTTTTTTCTGAAATTAAGGATGACAGAATGGCCTTGTGGCAGAGCAAAACAAAATAAATAAACCTGAACATAAGAAAAGCTGTTTAAAATGTGTATAACTCTGCAGTGCACTTCACCACTGCCTTGAACGGAAGATAAAATAGTATGGAGAAAGGGCTACGTGACTTTTTTGTTTGTCTTAACATTCTGGTGGCAGGAGGGTGGTATTAAGAGAGGAAGTACAAATACATTCCAAGGAACTGCATTTGAAAAAATTTTAAAAGAGAATCTCCAAAACTACAAGACCTTAAGCAAATATATTTTCTTCTGGATTTGAATCACAGGCAAATAGAGATTAGAATTTGCATGACCTGAAGCTGCTTTCTTTTCATGATGGTGTATCACACAGTAAGTCTGTGTGGGGGGAGGATGGTGGTGGAAAGAAAGGGTCCTTGAGTTTGTTTCCTAAAAATTTGTTGTATAGTTCTGGATTGTTAACTGGAATATCCCAGGAAAGCCAAACTGCACTAGACTAATGAAGTGCAGGAAAGGAGAAAAAGCAGACAACTACTTCCTGAGGCCCCTGAGGTTTTTCCACAACCAGGTAGTCTGCAGCAAGACTATTGGGACAGAACTGGAGGCTGCAAGATCAGTTGCAGAAGTGCAGATTTCACCATTGAACTGGCTTTTGTCTCCCATTTCCTCCTAACTGGCAGGCTCAGACATGGGGACAGAGGCTGCTGGCTCTCCCTTCCACATGCTCATCTGTGACAGCATGGATTTATGCTCCTCTAAAGCACAGTCTGCAGGCATCTGTGCTGCATACAGTGACCTGGAAAATCTACCACAACACTTTCATATGCGATCACTGTAGCAGATTTTGTCAAACTCTTCCAATGCAACCCATGACTCCCAGATTACCACTGACACTTTTGATTTATGCAGACACCAGCTGAAACAAATAAACAGGATTTGGTTTCTATTATAAAAAATTACAACTTCTCCTTTCAATAGGGTGTCCTGAAATAAGTAGCTTTTTATCTTAATAGTCAGGAGCTCTTCCATATAATATTTATGAAAGGATGCGTTTTAGGCTATTCTGTACTCCCAGATGAGAGGTGCTTGAAAAAAATTTAAAAGTAATTATGTGCATTGTCACCAAGCGCTTAGGAGCATGGTATGTGTTACAGCAGGCAGAAAATGTGACTTAACCGTATGATAACTGGCCTTTTTTCTTCATGAAAAATACCTTGCAATAAGAAGAAAATCTGAGATGGAGGATAAATTTGAGGATAAATGAAAGATGTTGGCAATTTATACAAGATCTATGAAAGGAAATAGTTTTCAGTGCTACAGTCTTCTGAAATGCGTAATTTTAATGACAATGAAAGTTTTTATTAGTAGGAGGTTTTTTTAAATATGTATTTCCAGGTGTTTCAGAATGTTTCTGTCCCCTGGCAATGTTAATTACATTCTTCCAGATAAAGATGTGTAACTTTTACCTAGCCCAAATATGTCTCCCTGTAGTATAGTGAAGAATCAGAGAAGGCCAGAAGTACATATTTACCATGGTCTAACCCCAGCAGGCAGGTCAGCCCCACACAGCCCGTCACTTACTCCCCTCCAGTGGGTTGAGAAAGAGAATCACTAGAGTAAAACTGAGAAAACTCGTGAGATGAGGTAAAGATAGTGTAATAGTTAAAGTAAATGCTGTGCACACAAGCAAAGGAAGGCAAAGAATTCATTCACTACTCCCCATTGGCAGGCAGATGTTCAGCCATCCCCAGGGCAGCAGGGCTCCATCAGCCATAATGGTCACTTGGGAAGACAAATGCCATCACTCTAAACAGCTCCCCCTTTCTTCTTCTTCCCCCAGCTTTATATACTACACATGATGTCATGTGGTATGGAATATCTCTTTGGTCAGCTGGGGTCAGCTGTCCCAGCTGTGTCCACGCCCACATCCTTGTGCATCCCCAGCCTGCTCTGTGATGGGGTAGGGTGAGAAGCAGAAAAGGCCTTGACTCTGTGTAAGCACTGCTCAGCAACAGCTAAAATATGGGTGTGCTATCAATACTGTTGTTGGCACAAATCCGAAGCACAGCCCTATGGCATCTACTGTGAAGAAAATTAACTCTACCCCAGCCAAAAGCAATACGATGTGGTCAAGAGATATTAATGTCATTAATACTTGCTACTGTCGCAGCTTCAGACTGCCACAGACAAAGCTGACTAGTGTCACAAGTCAGGAATAACTGCAGCTGTGATTCTTTGTTGTCCTTTTCAAATGCCAGTCCTTCAACACATATCTTTCATGTTTGTTTACGTGCAGTACTGTGGCTTTCTGGGTCTCTGTCTGCAGAACTGTCTGATTCTGGCAGCTTCATGACAACCTGAGATTATGGAAACCCAACATGGATGTCGGCACTTTAGCCTATGACCAACTGGTGGGTTCATGTTGTCCAGCTGATCTGGATCTCCCCATGGCTTATGTCCATGTGCTACATGCAGCAGCTTCTGAAAGAGTAGCACCACACAATGCCCATTGCAGAAGAGTAGCAGGGAGTGGCATGTACACCTTTTGTCCTGGGTTTTCACTGGAATCAAACCAAGTTTCAGAGCAGCAAAGCAATATTAGGCAGACTGAGATTATGAGGGAACAATACTGAAGCCATTTCTACTGCAAACTCTTAATCTAAACAATAGCCTGAAAATACATCAGACTACACTAGGATCAGATTCTCCATTCCTGTCAGAACAAGAGTGCTATTTACTGGGCAGTTTATTTTGAGACCAGGCTAATTATTGAACAAACTTTGAAGAGAAAGACAAATAACAATTATCCTAGGAAAACACAGGCGAGGTAATTGGTTGTAGTATTTCAAACAAATATACATACATACAAAAAAAAACAGGGTAAAAAAAAAAAAAGAAAAAAAGAGAACAAAGATAAATAAGAAATAAAATAAAAAAATAAAAATAAAAAAAAGAGGAAGAAAAATATAATGTGCACCTGTCAGTTCTGACCTGAGATAACAGTTCTGTTCCCCAGCTTCCCTTCAGGATCCTTTTCCAAGGCATCACTCAGATATTTGGTTGAAGAGAACTTCCAGCCAGATTTTCTCTGTCACAATGTTAGCATTGAGAACTGTCTGTTTCTTTTCATTAGAATTCTTACTTATGCTACAGCTCAATAACTAACTGGGGGTACAAATGGGTAGCTGCCAGTACCCTAGTGCTTTTTATTCCTGATATTCAATTTGGAGGGAGCATTGCAACCCAGTATCAAGTTATTTCATTCTTCTCTTCCTATCTCAATCAGAAAAGTTACTCTGTTGGTTATATGTGTCACTAGCAATGCAAAGGAAACACTGTCAAGTTTTTTTTTCATGTCCAGACAGCCTGGTTCTGACTAATGCACAGTCTCTAATGCAAATGCACAGTGGGTGTTTCTTTCATTAGGCTCCGTACATCCATCAGGCTGGCTAAACTATCCTATTCTTTCCAGCTCACACAATTCCTTTAGCTTGTTACAGAAGTTCAGTAATCACATTTTTTGCAACCCAAGTAATACCTAAACACATCATTAATACCACAGTAATCAGCTTGTGCACTGAGCTCACAGCCAAAAAATGTGATTTATAATTAAATGGACTGGAGAGTGGGTGAACTTACATTTTAGATTGTTTGTTTTAGGGGTACTTAAACAACCTTCATATACTCACCCCATTAAAGGAAATGAAGCAGGCAGCAGTAAATTTCAAGTAATCTAAATAAGCAAAAAAAACATGATGAAAGGAATGGCTGACTCCTTGCAAGAAAATTGGAACTTCCATTGTCCATGTGTGCTTTTTCCCTCCAGTGTCACTTCCATCTTCTTTTTTTAGTGAAAAATGCATTCATTACTCTAATCTGGTTAAGAGATATGGTGCAATTTTAGTAGGATCTCAGAGATATGGTGCAGTTTTAGTAGGGTCTTAGTCAATCTCACTATTGGGAATCTAGGACCCAGCAATTCTTTGAGATCAGTTTACAAAGCATCAGAGGACCAGCCTGTTTGATTGGTCTTTGTATTAGAGTCAGGATCTGTCCCTCAGAAAGCTGTAAACCTGTAATGGTGAATAAATAAGGACTCAGAAATCATTCACTCTAACTCAAAGTAACATGTGATTAATGTTGCATCATAATTTATTTGTAGTTACACATTTTTATCAGTTGAGCAGGGGTAGACTCTTGCCCTCCATAAGATTGTAAATTAGGGATTGGAGAATGAGATCAGAATAGGATATTTATTCACTGGAGTACTGCAAAATAAATTTATTTATACTTTGAGAAACTCAGTTTCAATCCTCTATTTGAAAAGTCATCTCTGGAAATCAGTGGTGATGAGACTTGAGCCTCAACAGGTGGAAGTGCTGTAGATGGAGCACATGAAACTTGTTGAACTTGAGGTTTCTGAGGCTTTTAAGCTCTATTAATGCTTCCTAAAAACTTGCATTTTGACTTCTGTATTCCTATAATTTAAATACACATTTAATAATAGTGTTTTTCTTGAAAGAAAATGTAGAAAATCAGACTATGTAGCTCAGAACTTTTTCCAGATGGGTCTTAAAAAACTCTTAAAAGTCTCCTAACAGTATAGATGCTTGACCACCTTGAACCTCCAGAGAACTTGCTCCAGTTTTTCAATGGCTGCTGTCAGCACTGCTTCAAAACTGATTAAAAGAAAAAAACAATCTGTACGCTTGTGAGACATCTATATTTCAGGTAATTTTCTTAATGAGAAAAGGATTAAAAGTGTGAAGAGGCTTTTCCCCATTAATCCAGGATAAGGTTGGTTCACTTGATAGAGTATCAGTTGAGATGACTGCCAAGACCTATCTCATTTCATGTTTCTACTTCAGACATACTAGGTTGTATTTTGCCTGAGTATTACTTCAGTAGGTTACTAAACTGAGACATCAGAAAGAATATCCTAACTGCTATATAGATGGAGATGATCTAACTATAATTACTGATTTACATACACAGTGTATGTAAATGAGAAAGTATTGTTTTATTTGATCAGAACTTTGG
Source organism: Apus apus (assembly GCF_020740795.1). Lineage (NCBI taxonomy): Eukaryota > Metazoa > Chordata > Aves > Apodiformes > Apodidae > Apus > Apus apus. Next base: position 167,302,100 of record NC_067282.1, read on the forward strand.
TCCATCTCACCCAATATTCTCTCTGCAACAATGTAGATGCTTAGGAAACAGTTCAAGAACAGGGACAGAACATGAGAAAACCTTAAATCCTTGTACATGGTTTCCATGCTTTCAGCAGTTCATGAGTGAGGGTCTTGCTTGATAGAGTTAAGCTGTAGCTCCTTGTGTTTAATAAACATCAGCAGATCTTTCTGAACACATCTATTGTTTTTTTTAAATGGCCTCCACAGTACTTTCTGGCAACAAGTTCCAACATTTAATCATGCCGTGGGAAAAACAACTTTGTCTTGTTGCTGTAAGTCTACGATTTCTTTATTTGACTGGATGTCCCTTAGTGTTGTGAGAAATGATGAGCTCACTGTTCACCATTTCCATGTCATTAATGATGTGACAGTGTTGTCATGTATCTTTCTGTATTCTTTCTTATTGTCTTTTTTTTAAAACCAAATTACCAAATTGCTTGAGCTACTCTCTGTGCTACTTGCTGGATCACACTTTTTATCCTATTCCATGCAGTTCTTTGTTTCAGCTATAGCTCTCCTAGATCTTTTTTGAGATACTTTGTCTGGAGATATATTCAACTCTCACTGGAGGCCTATAATTTTACTTCAGCGACAGCTCTTGTGGCAAACTACCGAATTATAGTTGAGCGGGTATCCATCAAAAGTGGGGCATAAGCAAATTGTCTTCTGTGAGTATCCCAAAATAAATCACCCTGAAAAGATTGCCACCCAAATAGTGAAATGGTAGCACAGTTCCAGACATGCCTCAAGGGCAATATCGGAAGTATGTAGTACATTAATATTTTGCTAGTAAATATCCTACAAATCATTTGTTTGGACAGGAAGGAAGCAAACTGGGAACATCCCATGCTCCTGAAACTCCTTTTGTGAATCATAAACTTAGATACTATGCAGAAGATCTCTGTTGGGTATGTGTTTGTAATAATTATCCATCATTTAAGTGGAAGCAGGTTGCTATGTACCAATGCTTCTGCAGAAAGTGGATTGAGCTCTTTATTATTGTCTGTAGTAAGTAACAGACAGTAAGCAGCCCACATGGTATTTCACAAATTTGGAAAATAATACATTTCTGTTCAGCTCATAAAACAAAGTGCTAACTTGGAAAAACAAACAAACAAAACAATACAGTTTATCCATTGGCACAATGAAATGAAACTAAAAATATTTTAATCACAGTGAAAAAACTATCACTTTTTAAGATAAAAATCTGAACATTTTGAAAATTTAGAGAGCATGATCTTGTGGAAAAAATAAGATGTATGTTAACATAGTTCCAGTATAAAAATATGCCGGTCTGTTATTGGTGGAATACAAAATACCCCATGAATGAGAGAGGATCATAATTCATATGAAATTATAATTATGCTAAAAAATAGAAATCCGAGTTTGGGATCCTGCGTGTGCCATTTATGATTTCAGTGTTGACAGATTGAAAAGAGAGATTTAGTGTGAAACAAATCCAGTGAATATAAACACTGTGTGCTAAGGTCTCTCCTACGCTGTGATTTATTTCAGTTCTGACAGGTTCTTAGACAGTTACCTGTGATGATCCACAGTGTGAAGGGCTCTGCAGAAGACCAGGGCTAAGGCAGTTGTACATTTGATGATGATGGAGAATTAGCCCCCTAATAACTTCTTTCCTGACTGCCTTCATCCAGCTTTTCTGGAGGCAGCACAGTTCATTTACCTACCAGCGACCGAGGTTACAGCATATGCACCCTTGTAGCTCAGGCGTTCAACCATAAGTTGATAGGACGGAAACTTCAAATTCTTCCTAGAGTTTTCCTTCTTTTCTGTAAAAGGGGTGAGCCAGGCAGTTCTGAGAGAGGTGACCTTATTTTATTTTTTTCTGTTAGGGACTTGCAGCTAAAGTGACGTGCAGGTTATGACATCTGTTTAGAGAGGACTGGCATGGATGATTTATTCATATTAGGGAATAGGATGAATTCCATAATACATAAAATCTCCAGAGGTAAAATTTAGAATGTTAACAGCAAAGCATGGTAATTTAATGTTAATGTTAGACTAAACCAGGCCAATGGATTTTGAAGTTATTAATTTTTATTTGCTATAATTGCAGCAGCAGAAGCAGGAAGATAACGCTGATACTTTGTTTTCCTGCCAGAGTGTGAATGGGAATGGCAGCAGATCCCAAAGACACCTGCAGATGTTTTAAAACTGTGTATGATGGTAATAGAATCTCTGAAACCATTCTTCTTTCAAAGATATAAATAATCAGCAGAATTTAACACTGCCACCACGATTCCACTAAACACTTCTGAAACAATTTTTTTTCTGCACAGGTAAGAACACCACAAGATGAATAACTAACCAATAACTGAAAAATAATGGATCATATTCTGATTAAAAACATTTTAATGCTTGAAGGCCAAGGAGTCAGAGAAGTACATCAAGAGAAAATGACTGGCAGAGGCATTAAAATAAATACGGATCAAAAGCAGTAGCCCAAATATTTACAGTACAATTTCCTCAGTTGTGGTCTGGACATCTAGCTCTAGGTGGTTATAAAATAAATGAAGACAAGACTTGCTTTGGGGTAGAGAAGTAAACAGTTTGGTTAGTAAGGAAATATGAGGTTGGATGAGGAGTATCTTCATGAGTGGAGAAACTAATAACTTTGCTCTCCAGAGGAGAACTCTGGACCTTTGTAGATGGTGACATGAATTCTTTCAGACAGGGTAGCTGGAGGCTGCCGGACAAGGCCAGGATTTCAGGAGCATTGATATTGCAGGTCTGTATGCATGGGTTCTGCTGGGTGACATGAAGTCAAGGCTTCCCCCTTCCCTGGTCAGAGGTCACTGTGATCTGGCTGGTACTCACAATGGGAGAGAGATTTGGCCTGAAACTTACTCTCAGGACTCTTGGCACAAAGTAGCAAGATGAATTGCTTTTTTCCTGAGCCATATGAACAGCATCTACCTGAAGGGGTACCCAATAAAAATGGAGGTCTTTGCCTTTTTTACCTAACCATGAAGCATGAGTAATGTCTTAATCTCAAGAGATGACTCATGATTACAATCATTTCATATACTTATCTGATATCAGTTAGTCTCTTTCTGAGAGTAATAGATAAAGCAACCAGAGATTTCAAGCTGTCTCCATTAAATTTTTGTTGTTATTACTGCAAGAGAACAAGCTGAAATTGCACAAATATGTTAACAGAATTTCTTACTCAATTCTGCATTAGTTAGTGGGCCAGCTGTGAACTGTTTTCCAAAAAAACCTCCAATAAATTGCACTTTTGGGGCCAAATAAAGAACAGGAAAAGAAATTAAAAGAGGTGAGATTGGCTCATAGGATGATCCCCTTGAGGAAAAAAGTGATTAAATTTACTATAAGTGACAAAATGGATTCTACTGGAGAATTTATTTAAATACAACTCTTTTCCCACTGGGCATCAAAGAGTTATTGCCAAGGAGAGAGAAAAGGAAATCCAAAGGAATAAAATTCAAAGTCAACAATATTTATCTCTACTATTATACAGGAAGCTGCCAAATGATATACATTATTTTTTTTATAAAAGGCTTTTATTGTGCAGCGTAGAAGACTAACATTCATATGGTGAATTCTGCCTTAATCCTGGGGCAGTTAATAGCAAACAGCGTAATTAAAGACAGCAAAATCAGTAATATGTTTAATTCAGGAAAGCCAAATTCTGGTTGATGATGGCTTCTCAAATGCATTTTATTTACATTTTAGAAAACATCTGTCTCCACTGATATTACAAGTAGTTAGCTACTGATTAACTATAACCTTCTACAAGTGAAAAGCACATTCAGGATCCTACTAAGGACAATATCTCTGTTATGGCTTTCCTTTCATGATTTTCCTGTCTGTTTCACTAATAAATAGTTTGTCATTGATAATAAAAGTCCTGCTTTGTCAAATTGCACATCAGCCTACACCGTTACACACCTGGCTTTGTATGTAGCTGATCTTTTTATCTTTTTTTCTTTTTTTGATTCACAGGATTCATTTCCTCCCGATTTTTTCCTCTGATATGGAAATGTGACAGTGTTTCACTTAAATTTTAATTTGAAGGAAGATAAAAATCTGAAATTATGTCCCCAGATTTGTTATGCAATTAAGACCAAAGGCAACTTAGATTTTACTTCTAGATCATGCAACATTGTCCTTTTCATTGCAAAGTGGAACCTAGGCAAACAGTTAGGGATAGCAGAGGTAGGATTCAGTTGACTTAGCATAAAGTATCTTGTGCTGAGTTGTCCTCAGGTATCCCACGTAGCTTTCAGCTGTCAGCACAGGACTGTGAAGGTCTCCTAAAGGTCCTTGATCTGACTCTCCACAGCATCTCACTTGAATTCCTGTGATTGTAATTTGACAACAGGAAGCCCTTCCTAGCACACTTAAACATCAGTAACAACATCTAGGTGTCTACACATGAGCAAGCTCCCATCACAGTCTGTGCACTGGGAGCTGGGCATCCCGTGTAGGATGATCCCATAAGCTAAGTCTATGTTATGTAAAGGACTTTTGTAAGATCATGTGGCATGAGCAATATCAGTTAGCAACGCATCATTTAAATGTTGCAAATATATATAAATTTTTTTTAGCTTTTTGTTTTTACAGAGCTTCTTTCCCCTGTTCTGCATATGTTTGGCTTTAACTGCTCTGCTTAACTTTGCTGAAATTGATTTGTGTGGCACTAGTGGTCAGACATACAGTAAATATCCTTTCAGAAATAAAATCACTGTAATTATAGAATGGTTTACTGCATTAAAAAAAAAGGTGGAAACTTTTCTAGTTTTTGCAAAGTCAGTTTTTGCTTTAGAAGACCAAGTTTTCAGCTGGTCCACAACAAAGATTCTAGGGATGGTGTCACAGTTATCAGTAAGTATTTAATACCTAGTTTGTCTATTTGAAGGTAAATTATCCTTGGAGTCTATTCTGAAAATCCTCAGTGATTTCCAATCCCATGATGATCAGGTAGAGAAAAACTGTAATTTAGTTTAAAAACTTCATTTTTCACATAAGATTTTAATTTTTTTTTAAGTTTTCTTAAGAAAAATCCAATTTTTGTCTCTTTACATAATCATTTGGTATATATGCAAACTTATTTTGTGTTGCACCCTGCTACTAAATCCTCTTTTCTTTACTGTCATTGTGGATCCCAAATTTTTCCCAAACCCATCTGTTCTGTTTACCCATTTGCTACTGGGATGCAAATCCAGTCATAGAAAATCATTTGGAATCTCATTTCGCTCCAATTTTATGCTCCTAACAGCCAAGATACTTATACAGGGAAGTGTGCCTGTTGATACCATAGAGGTATCTGAGATCTCTGTAGGCCAGTGTTGCCCTGTGACAGCATCTTTGTTCTCACTTAGTTTAGAAAGAGTGAAATGCGTATTAACATAGCTGTTTCTTGCTGTGTTTCTGAAATGAAGTTTCCCCCACCTTTGTCTTTTCTCAGGGTTGCAATACAATCCAATCTAGGCCACTGACTAGGTGCTGGCCTGAGGTTTCAGTTAACCAAAGAGGAAAATATACCAGATGTCAAAAACTGCTGGATGTACAGCGTGAGAAGCTGACAGAAGACAATGCCATGAGCACTGTCTTGATTTCATGGGTTGCTAAGGAGGAGCTATTCGACATGGCCAGACTTCACAGATAACTTGAAGGAGGCAGAATCTTCCGAGGCCAAGCAGCACCTTGATAAGTGAATCAGCAATATGTTGCAGGGCCAAAGTTGTTCAGGCAGCAGTAATATCAGAAATACTTATTTTGAACATAGAGGTAGCAAAACTGATGCCAGTGGGGAAAGCATATTTGGGTCAGGTAGTTTATTTGGGAAAAGGCTGGGGCAGAGACGAGGTGAAAGAATGAAGAGGACATCCAGAGCTGGGAAAAAGGGTACTAAGGAAAATACACCAGGTGTGCCTGGTGCTGTCTAGGGCTTGACCACTGCAACTGCACAAGGACAAAAAATGAAGTTCAGACCATGTCACATGAGTGAAACTTGCTCCCACGGTGAGGAGGACATGGGGAGCAGGGTGCTTTCTGTGACTAACTGAAGGAAACCCACCACATACAAAAGGAGTATCCTGGTGTCACCATATCAGCACCCACTCAAGGCCTGACAGCACTGGCAATTATCCACCACTTAACATTTTTTTTGAAAAGGAATGACAATAAGAAGGATCTACTGATGGTATGAATGCCTTCAAGCTTCTGCTAAAAACATGAAGGAGAGACTCCTACTCGAAATCAAAGCTATGACATGGATAAGAAGTGACAACAGGAGAGGTTTGCTAATGTGTCAAGTGGGGTTTTTGGCAGTAGTGGGACTCGGGGATTTCTGTGCTAAGACTCTGCATGCTCTGCTGCAATGTTATGGTGAGGGGCCTTGTGGCTTTGAACAGCTCCAACATGAGATCCCTCTGCCTGTTTCTCTGCAAAGACTCTGCTTTTGCTCATAGGCTCCAACCTCCACAACACTAGAAATGTGAGCATTAAATAATCTTTTTTTTCTTTTGGATGAGGGAGTAGATGGGATGGTAATAAGGGAGAGCTGAAGTTGTACATTGAAGTTTTAATACTGGAGTCTACAGGTAAGGTCAAACTCTTCTGGCAGGTAAGAGGTGTTTTAGAAAGAACATGTACAGATTCTTGTTCCATTCAGTGCCGCTACAGCAAGTAGCTGTGACCAGCAAATCTGGCAGCAGTGTGAAAGGGGATAACCTTTGCTTATGGTCACTGTCAGCTGTCCCTAAAGAAATTATAAAATGAACAAAATGTAGAGTAGCATATATAACTAGAAGCTAAGAGCTGTAAACTATTCCTACAAGAAGTCCATAAAAGTTAATCACTAATGGACAGGAATATTAAATACTCTAGAAACTTAGCAATGGTGGAATGACTGAATTTGGATTTTGAAAAGTAATAGGAAAAAGGAGAAATAGTCACCAAATTCTTCTGCTCTGTTTCAAGGTTATGGACAGGGAGGAAGAAAGTTCAATATTACTTTACAACAATGCAATATTTTCTACACCACTATTGGATAAAAAGAGTGTAGAACCAAGGTTACTACATGTGGGTACTTCTGTATATGGTAATCTGGATATCTAGTACTCTTAAATAGCTACTTGAAGGTCTCTCTGGTCCACTAATATTAATTAATTAATACAATGAAAGAGTGGACAAGTTTTAGAGGCCTGAAAGAAGCTGGAACCAATATTTATTGGAAAAAAAAAAAAAAAAGGAAATGTAACATGGAAAAAGATGGCTTACACTGTGAACACTAGTGTGTGGCAGATAATCAGATATGTATGTCTGTGTCCAAAATGGAACTTTTCAGCTCTCAGATAGAAGCCTATTATTTGGCCATTGCAACTGGTATAGGTTAGCTGTAAATTTTGACTTGGACTAGACAAAAGCAACATGTTCCAAATCCACCAATTAATAAGGAGACACAAAACAGAACCACTCAGTTAGGGAGCAGGTAACATGTTGTGCTTAGACTATTACACACATAGTCTGTTTATACCAGAGGAAAAAAACAAAAGGTCAGGATGCTGCAAAGAAGTGGTACAAAAAAGAAGGGTTCCCAGAAGGAAAAAAAAAAGAACTGTCTTGAAAAGAAGGGTGAAGATCCTCAAAGTGGGGAAAGGTACTGAGATGGCATAGCTACATTGAGGCAAATGCTGGGGGACATTCAGTCATCTTGGCCAATAACCCCTGGTAGTGGTAAGTGTGAACAGCAACACAGTGGGAACTGATTTGATTTTCTGTCTGACTTTTATGGACCAGTAGCAATCCCCTGATAGGAAAGGAAATAAACACCTATCAAAATGCTGTGGGATCAAATGAGTGCAGTGCATGTGTGAGATAAATAGGTCAAAAGTTCTTATCTCAGAGGTTCTTAAATGAACTCCAGTATCCAGATCCACTGTGAGTTGTCATTTTTTCTGTCCTGCCTGTAACAATGACCCAAGCTATTATATGCCTGTTCCCATGATAATTTGCTCAGGAAAAACTATAAAATGACTGTCAGAGGATTAAAATCCTTAAACTGTGATGAGACCATAATATAATCAATTTCTATTAAAACAATTCATGGAAAATAGATTTTCTCAGACTAATTTGATATCTATTGATAAAAGTATTAGTGTCAAAGCAATATTATATTTTATTGGTTTTGTCTTATTGCTGCCTGACGTTTCAATTAAAAAAAATAGTGACACAATCAACATGACATACTTGTAATGTATTAACAACTGGCTGACAGATAGGTCTCCAAATGCCATTGGCAATGAAGATTCATCATTACATACGTGGATTTCTAGTGGAGCTCTGTGGAAACCAGCTCTTGCCCTGTACCATTTAGGGTTTTTTTATCTGAACTTTGGAAGAAAAAAAATTAAATCTTAATTTTAGTAGATGGATGACAAAACACTAGGAGGAGTGGTAAATAATAAAATAGACAAGTGTTCTGCAGCCTTTGAAAGAGTACTACAAGAAAACACCATGAAAGGTGTTTAACATCATTAATATACCAGTAGGATGATTAACGTGCTGCCACGGACACATGTGCATCTTGTATACATCGTTTTGTACTTGGTAGAGAGGAATAAACATTTATAGACTGTGACTCATTCTAGAATAAAAATAAAATAGGTAAAGAGTATGGGTGCTGTAGATACCTGTTTTTCTCCCTTGATCATAAAAGGAGTCAAAGTCAATTAACTTGAATTTAGTTATTTCTACTGTAAAGATTTGTGGTTTTGTGTAGTAAATCTACCTGGTTGCTGCCATTTTGAAAATTGTGTGTGTTTGTTCAATGACTGCATGGTTGAAAATATTTAGAGAGGTGGAACTCTCTGAGTAGAGGTAGCTATATACTTCTTAACAAACTCTTGGGAACATAGATATTAACTGAAGGCTTTTGTGTAACTCCTGTCAGAGTTGCCACAGTTGCTTTATATACAAGTTCCTATAACCAGGAAAAATAAATAAAAACCTTCTGGGATAGCAAAATATCTTATTTGCGATAAAGTGCTCCTGGAAACTGCATGTAAATGCTCTTTCTCACACCATACAACAACCAAACAGCTATTAACCTTTCAGAAACATTTTTTCCTCCATATTCCCAATGTCCCTTGTTCTGAAGAACATTATTCTGTACTCAGATCTGAGCTACTCAGTGTATCTGATTCCCACTGCACTCTGTATTGTTGCTGTTGTTTAGTAAGGAATGTGAAACAGAATCCAAGACTAAAGGTACAGACTTTAAGCAAAACATTGAAATGCCTGCCCTTCAACTTTTTTTCATTGATCTCAGATCTGTATTTGGGGCATTACATATTGAGAAAGATGGTGTTTGAATTCTGATCAGAACTACAGAAATAGTGCTTGGGACCATGAACAGACACATCTTTTCTCTCAAGGGCTTTGAGATGAAACTCATTAAGTCTTATACAACAGCAGCTATAGTTAGTGGAATATATTTGCAATCCGATACAGCTCAGATACGTAGCAGATCATTGTCCTCTATGCATGTGCTCTTTTCTGCAAATTCAAATCTCCTTCAGAGGAGGAGGAGGCGTCTGAGCTCCTGTAAAAGATATTTCCAGTAGTCTTTCTAACCCTGGGTCTACATTCTGTTTGCTTCTGTGATTAATAATAATGGAATGTCCTATTAATGGTGCAAATGCTCTTCTTCTATCCTAATCATTCTCTTAATCATTAATGAAAAGAAGACAATTCTAGAGGACAGGTAGCACTGGAGGAACATGCAGTTTCTGCTCTGTGTTTGTACTTTCTTTTTTCATTAAATATTTCAGGTGCAGCTCTGCAAAGCAATAAACACATAGGAGAGAAACAACCTGAAATATATGAGAATCTGAAAATAACACTGGCAAAATAATAAAGAAAGGAGGTATAAGAGAAGAATGTGCCATTAAAACAAATGTAATAGTATTTTGGTTACATTTTTATCCAACCTTTTTCTATTTTATTTGAAAATGGAAGTTTATGTCCCTGGAATTTAAAGACACACATCTTTGTTGAGATACATAGAAAGGAACATTGCAGCATTTGTAAACAGATCATTGTAGTTGCCTTGCCTGTGGAGGGCATTCAAGCTAGCACAATTAAAAAAAATGTATAAATGGGGGTTTGCTCCCCTGTAAAACAAGCCACAGGAAACCAGTGTCCCTGTGCTGCCAGGTGCCTGCTGAGCTGCTCTATTATTCTGCCTCCTCAACAGGATTGGAGGAGAAAAATACAATGAAAACCTTGTGGGTTGAGACAAGGATGGTGAGATTACTCACCAGTTACCATCATAGGCAAAACAGACTTGACTTCAGTAAAATTAATATAATTTCTTGACAATTAAGCATAGTAGGATAATAAGAAATAAAGACAAATTCAGAAATAAACAAGCAAACAAATAACAACAAAAACCCCCAACAGAACAACAAACAAATAAACAAACAAACAAAACAAACAAATCCCTTCTTCCCAGGCTCAACTTCATTCCTAACTTCTCTACCTCCTTCCACCAAGTGGCACAGGGAACCAGGGAATGGGAGTTACAGTCAGTTCGTAACTGCTCCTTCCTCCTCATGCACTTCCCCTGTTCTGTGTGGGGTCTCTTCCCTGGAACAGAGTCCTTCACGAGCTTCTGCAATGTATGTCCTTCCTATGGCTTGTGGTTTTTCAAGAAATATTCCAGAATAGGTGCTTTCCATGGGGTACAATATTTCAGGAATTGACTGCTCCTGGTGTCAGATGTCCTGTTCTGATGTGGGCTTTCTACAGGCTGCAGCTTCCTTCAGGTCACAATGACCAGCTCTGATGTGGAATCCTCCAGGGGCTGCAGTGTGGAGTTCTAGAAGTAAATGCTGTCCCAGCTGGGAGGGAGAGAACAGCTCTTACTGTCTCTCAGGTATAGAACACCACTGTGCTTGACTCCAGGTCCATCTGTCACTGACAGATGCAGGGCTGCTCTCCAGGGGCTTTACAACAGTTTACAGTACACAACAGGGAAGAGAAGTTTGGGTTCATGTCACCTAGTAGTTGCCTACATGCCCCTGTGCACTGCATCTGTCTTGAAGGCAAAGCTGTACACCTAATGTTGGCAGAAGAACTGAGTGGGCACTAAAATGACTGGACAATCAAGTGGCACCTGAAGGCAGCTTGGGAGTGGTCTGTCCTCATGTTCCCTTTAGGGGACATGGGGCTGTGGATGTCTGACCTGCCTCATTGGAACAAGTGATGTGTGCAGACAGGGCATGGGGTAGGGATTGCTCCCCATCTGAAATCACTCCCAGGTAATAGGCATCACTTCCCAGTCAAATTAAAATTTTGAAAGAGAAGAATTCCTGGAAAAAAAAAACAAAACAACAAACCAACCAACCAAACCAAACCAAACCAAACCAACCAACCAAACAACAACAACAAAAACAAAAACAAAAATCCCACAAAACCTAAAACCACAAACAAACAAGAGAGGTTTTCACAGCATAGAATTGAGAGATATTTTGATAAATTATTTTTATTTTTGCGTTGTCACACTGAAGAGACCAAGAGATTTCACAGCCTGAAATGAAGTATTGTGCTGCTCCTTTTCTCTGACCAGCTCCTTTCTCTTTGTTTATTTTTAATCTTCATTCTCATTGTAAAAAAGAATCACTAATGCATTTATAAACTCTAAATGTGGGATGTCTGCAGGAATCAATGTACCTAATTCAATTTCTTAATGGGAGGTTCTGCAGGTGAAGAAATTATGATGTTAGAGGTATTTTAAAAAGATAACTCTTTGGCCTAGAACTTTGATTAGATGGTCTTCTGAGACATATACCTTTCTCCCAGAAAACAACATTGTTGCCCTTAGGTAACAATAATTGTACAAAAAAATATCTACAAAGGAATTAATATTTACAGTTATGTCAGTTTAAAAGGAACATTCTTTTTTTCTCTGAGGCAATTAAAATATCACAGCTTACTCTAGGTCATGTCTTTGTCCCAGTATATGAATAATTACTCCAGACAGTTTCTTAAGAAATGAAAAAAGAAAAGAGGTTATTATTGAACAACTGCCAAAAATTTAGAAATGTAGCCAACTCTTAGCACTTTTAAAGGATTAAAAGGTCAAACTTGATTTAGGAGCACATTGCTTCATTTCACACGGGTTTATATTGATTCATTTAGGGATAGGACAGAAATAGACCATAGCAATTGCTGGTAGCAAAAGTAAAGTGCCTTCTCAAAGGTGGAGGGCCAGATGGTATAAAGTGTAAATGCTGGTTAACACCTCTGAGTCTGAGCTTTCCCACACAACATAGCTAAACATGACAATTGCAGAAACAATTTCAAGAATGTTATGAAGGAATAATCAAGGTATTTGATTAGGAATGTGGAATTTTCTTTATCTTCATGCTGTTTGTAGATCTTCAGTTTCCTTTCAGTTCTGTAAATCTATGGGACCTTCCTTGCCCAAGCTATAAGTGAGACTCTTCAGGGGTACAAAGAGCCCTGTGCGGCTTCTCACTCTGTTCTACTGATCCTCTTGCAAATGTTTTGTTCAATGACCTATGCCTTTTGGAACTCTTGTTACCAGCCCTGAGCATGTATCTTCTTGCAGCCTTTGTTCTTGGAGACAAGATGTATTCTTTTCATACTATTGGCAAAAGTCTATACAAACCAAGTGTATGATTTTCCAAAGTTTAGAATACTGACTTCCCCCCCAACTCCCACCCTTCCATTTAATATTGTTTGCTTACCTATAATAAGAGTCTTGTGATAGTATCATAACACTATATAAGATTTATTTTATTTATTTATTTTGTCACCATTATTCCTGTTGATCCAGGCTGATTGAAATTACTAATTAAACATTTTCCCCGTAGAACTAAGTTGGGTATTTTATTTTTGTCTGGTTTTGTTTATTTGTTTGTTTGTTTTGGAGGGGGGGATTTTTTTGGTTTTTTTGGGTGGGGGAAGCAACTAATCTTGGAATACCTTTACTGGTAACACAGAAGTCAAACAAGTCTATTACATTTCCTGGGCTAAGTTTAGTGTTTGGTTTTGGGTCAGTATGACTATTATTCATATCTTCTTGAGTGAACATCATGATGCTGCAGGAAGTAAGCAGAGTGCCTTGTGGGAGAAGTAAACTGTCTGGCTGATGGACTGGGGGCACAGTGTAGCTGAAGCAGCACTCTCTATATTTCATGCTTGATGCTCAGGTGAGGAAGAAGATTTCCACCTGCTCAAAAATGGTGTAGTAAGTGTTGGCAATGAAAATATTTATTTTTGAAAAATATCATAAACAAATGCTTAGCTGCAGTAATGTAAATTTAAACATATTTTTTAAATAATATTTTTTACTTTTTTTCCTATTTTTTTTAGGCCAAATAAATATGTCTACATGGCAGATTTTCTTTTGAGAAATAAATTTTTATTTTCAGTCCAATATATTATTCTTCAATTAAACTCTGGGCTGTGTAACAAAGAATGGTCTTTTCCCTGAGGACCTCATAGACAAAAGTAGACAGGTTTGTGGAAAGAGGCCTGATAAGAAGAAATGATGAGGTGGCTCTCTATGCTAACTAAAAACTGGACCTCTTCTTTGTACATGTGCATAGAATAAGTAAAAAGAAGCAAAAGAATTTATGCTTTAGAATTTACAAAATTGTTACTTGTTTTTGTATTGAGAACAGTAATTAAATTACATTATTTGTTCAGCGTGGTTACAACAATCAGTACTTTATTTTTTTTTTGTGAGAGGCCGATTAAACTGGATGCTTTCATTTGCCCTTAGCAATGGCTGTAATGAACAATAATACAGTGGGCTGAGTTTGCTGTAGTTGGCATTGGTTTGGGTTTTTCTTAATTTACTTCGTGATAAATGGTTTTGCTTCAAAAGCTTGCCTTGTTTGGTTTGATTTGTGTCCAGACTAAGTACATTAGGAAGTGGTGATACTTATCTCTGTGCTTCACATGCTAATTAAATTGACTTTACCAAAGCATACAAATGTCTCCCATTATTTTCTTTTCTCTTACCTTGTGTCAATATGTTTCTATAATAAATCAGAAAATCTTTATTTAGCAGGCAGGTAGTATTTGAGAAGCACAAAAGATGCATCCATTTTGACAGTTTCTGCTTTTTTCAGAGACTGGCTTGCAAAGACAGAAAAGTATCAGGAAAGAAAAGCTTTCCTATGCCAATTTCTTTGCTTTGTACATCATGAAAAGATAAACTGATGGTTTGCTTATTCGTAAATTGAAAAGGCAGGTTTATGTGACAGCTTAAATGAGGTCTGGCACAATCCACTTTTAAGCTCAGATTTGTACTTTGTGAGAGCATTTTGACTAATCAAACAGAGGTGGCTGTATAATGAATAATTCATGTATACAGTGCCTGTGAAGAAGCAGGCTGTAAATATCTGTCGGAGGACTCCATTGACACCATAATTAGAGCTGGTGTTGGCGGGTTGATTATGTCACCATTGCTCCAATGTATAATTATAACTTATAACCTGATGGAGAAATTGTCTGTATGTAACATTTCCCCTTGCTGGTGCCACAAACGCTTTTACATACAGAAAGAGGGGATGGCCATACCATCTGTCCCTCCCAGCCGCAGCCAGTGACCCCTGGCTGCACCTCCCTTCACCTCTCAGCACCCTTTGTCATCCCCCATCCCTTTTTTTCTTTTTACTCGCCATGGTCTTTCCTCCCACCTCCCACCAACACTGTCAAGGGAGTCACCATTGTTGCTTTTCACACACACAACAACTGTGGAGCCTACAGGGAAGATCAGTGCTCTGCTAGGCACTGTCCCTCTCCAAATGTCCCAACAGTGAGTGGACAAGACAGCGCTGTAGCATCAGAAGCACTGCATGCACAGTACAGAAGTGACAAGGCATAACAGAAGCAGGCCAGGACCCCTTGCTCCCCAAGGGTCAACTTCCTGGGGCTCTGGTTCTTAGAGTGATTCTGGTAGCTGTGACACATACAAAAACTAATTGGGACATTTTTTTATCTGCTGTTGAAGATGCAAAACTTTATCACTGAAACCCTAGCTGTTAGCAGAAAAGTACTGGTCGTCTAGCAGAGTGAGCAGGAAATCTCTCGTCAGAGCTGGGAGTTAAAACAAGGAAGTAAGAATGGGAAGACCTGCATCCTCCAACAAGGCAGGATTTGTCAGAGATCCAGTAGATATGGATCAAGTAGCTGCAGAAAATGCAGAATAGCAGTAGTGATTAGGACAAACACCATATTTTTCAGGGCCTTGGAATGTTTTTCATTAAAAAAAAAACGACAACAAAACCAACTCATCCCTCCCTCAAAACACCCATAACAACCTAAAAGACCATACGACACAGAAAAATTTCTCCTATCCCATTCTGGAAGACCCTATATGTCATGGTTTAAGCGCAGCTGGCAACTAAGCACCACATGGATGTTCATTCACTTCTCTGCCTGGTGGGGTGGCAAGCAGAAAATATGACAAAAAGTCTGTGGGTTGATAAAAGGTCAGGGAGGGTTCACTCAACAATTATGGTCACAGGCAAAACAGACTTGACTTGGGGAAGAAAATCAATATAATTTTTCACTGATCAAATAATAACAGGAAAATGAGGAAATAAAATCAGATCTTAAAAACACTTTCCCCCACTGTTTTCTTCTTCCTGGGTTCAACTTCACTCTTGATTTCTCTACCTGATTTCCCCCCACCAGCAGCACACTGGAACTGGGAATGGGGCTTGCAGTCAGTTCATCACATGTTGTCTCTGCCACTCACTCCTTCCTCCTCAGGGGGAAGACTCCTCCACCTTTCCCCTGCTCTTGAGTGTGGTCCCTCCCATGGGACAATCATCCACAAACTTCTCAAACAGGAGTCCCTCCCATAGGCTGCAGTTCTTCATAGACTGCTCTGGTGTGGGTCCCTTCCACAAGGTGCAGTCCTTTAGGAACACACTACTCCAGTGTGGGCTTTCCATGGGGTCACATGTTTTCTTCAGGGGCAGCAGCCTGATCCAGCATTGGCTACTTCACGGGCTACAGGTCCACACCTGCTCCATTATGATATTCCATGTCCAGCAGGGGAACAGACTGTCATCTCACCATGGGTTGTAGGGTAATCTTTACTCTGGTGCATCTCCTCCCTACTCTTTCTTCATTATCCTTGGTGTCTGCAGAGGTGTTTCTCTCACTTCCCACTCCTCTTTCCACTGCAGGGTGTCTTTTAGTAGTTTCATCTTTCCCCATCATAAATATGTTATCTCAGAGGCACATCCACCAGAGCTGATGGGCTCAGGCTTGGCCAGCTGCAAGTCTGTCTTGAAGCTGGCTGACACTGGCTCCATTGCTCACAGCTTCTCACAGGAGCCACCCAGGTGACCCCTTCCCTGTTACCAAAGTGCTGTCAAACCAACCCAACACAGCATATAACACCTTTGCACTAGTGACCGAATGTCTCTCTCTCTGTTGCCTCCTATCCTTGTTGCAGGATGTTCCAATCATCCCAGTGATGTCATCTGAGGATTCTGATCAACACTTTCTGTGCTGTCAGGCAGCTGTGGTAGATTGATCACTATGAGAGTCCTTGTTTGCACCAGAACTAGAAAACTAGACAGGACACCGGTGTATAAGATACAAAAGATGGACTGCTCTATTTTTATCCAGAATGAAAGAAACACCAGTAAGAGTCATGTTCCCTAGTATAATACTAAAAACTTGTAAAAGTATTTTTTTGTAAATAAAGATGTATAAAAACAGTCACAAACAATTATTCCCGTTTATGTGTGTATAAATCTATAGATCTTTATATACACACAAAAGTAAGTGCAGCCTCTGAATTCTTCAGATGGAATTTTTAAAATGTCTCCAGGGAATGTAACATTGGGGGTTGTATATAAATTTTTTATTACTGGAATCAAAATGTAGAAATTTTCTTGTTTCTGTAGAAAGCCACGCATAGGAAGGCACATTGCTGTAGCATATTGCAAAAATGAGCCCTTTTGGGTTGTTAAGAAATCTTAATTTAATCTTAATGCTGGGATGTCTTATGTTGAATAAAGCCTGTGGGTTAGGAGGAACCTCGTGGTTCCTCTCAGAACATGGGGTTACAGACGTACATCTGTGGGCATATGCAAGTGCATACTAAGGTGCTTCAGGGTTTTTCTAAACACTGGGCTAAGGTGAGGGGAACAATTACTCCCTCCTTTCTCCTGTGTGTCAGCCCAAAACCACAACTGGTTAATCAGCCCAAAATACCCTCAGACACAGTTTCTTTGGGTACAATGCAAAATTTATTAGTAAAAATTTTGTTAGTTCAAACTTTTATTTATTTTTTTTTAAATTACCAGCTTTAGTTGTAACTGATGTGGATGAGCCCAATAATAGCTGTCTAGCTGTAACAGTAATTTGTGAACCAGAAATTTCATTTATATGAATCTCAGTGGTCTTTATACAGCAGTGAATTGCTCGTTTGTGCTGTAGCAATATTATTCAAGGTAGTGTCATGGTCATTATGTACTCTGTCTTCCACAGGTGTTTGGGTTTGTATTAGTGCTGGTTAGTCAGTGATGTGTGTTAATTTAGAGATGTAAATATTGGCCAGGATTCTGTGTTTTAATTGGCTAGCACTCAGGGACTGAACTTACATTCTTTCAGTCCCAAAATGAGAGTGCTATCCACAGAGCCAAAATAACACATGGGCAAACGGCAGTTCGATAAAGCAACCTAAGTAAAATCTCTCTGTTTGGCACATCTAATTTTTATAGCCTAAGACTCAGGTGTATATTTATGCTTGAAAAGGGGTGTTAGTTGCAAAGAGAGAAGAAAATAAATCTGTCCCTTTGACAATCATTCTGGTATATCTAGAAGTGAATATTTTCAATAACTACAAGCCAGGGATCCAGGTTAGAGGAGGTCTTTGTGTAAGAGTTTTGAAGGGGTAGAAGACTTGCATTCTTTGTCAACAGCTCTTTTGTGTTGGACCAGCAGAGAGCCCTGCCTGGAGTTTCTGTGCCAGTCAGTACTTGCAGATAGAAAGGCAACAAACCTTCTTCAGACCTAAAAGAGAGTCTAAAATGTGTGTGTCACAGAATCTCCCAGGTTGCACAACTTCAGTTTGCATGGGGCTGTGCTGAAATGCTATGGATGGTTCCTCTGTCGTATGTATGTGAGTGTCATTGCTGGTAACATTGGCCAGTAGCTAGCTGTAAGGACTAGAGACTAAAGACTGTCTCTGCTGAGATGTGAATGGTTGAATGGCTGAGCTACAGGCAGCGCTTCCACTTGCAGGAGTCGTTGGGCTGCAAAATCAGAAAGTATCTGCACAAATGAATGCATAATTGCATCTTACTCTTGGTACCCATGGTGGGGAAGTTGCATATTGCCATTCTGTGGGCTGAATGGTATCTAAAAGCCAGACTTTTAACAATAAGGCAATTTGAGAGTTTGTGTATATATTTTTATGGTAGTAGTAAATGATTCTAACATTTTAAGTAAAGCAAGAGTAAAATAAAAAATCCCAACAAACCAAGAAGAAAAAGTAGATTATCTAGCAAGATAATGGTTTCTATTTTATGCAGAAAGTTGCAGCTAGCAAAAATTAATAGTGAATTTGGGGAGGATTAAATTTATATTGGCAGAAAACAGTTTTTCAAGCTATTTAATGCTTTTCCCCTAATACGAAAATGTAAAACCATAACATTTTAATTTAAAGATTACCCTTTTTTACTATTGTTATTATCTATGTCTTAATATTTTAACTGTTAATGCAAAACTGAATATTTTTGTTTATTTATCTTATACAAGAAAGTGTTTGTTAAAACACTTTCCTACTTCTATGAAAAATAATATAGCTGGAGATAAATAAAGGTACTTTTCTAGATTTAGGAAGACCCTGGAATTATCAAAACTAAGTGAACTTTACATCTGTGGAGATTTAGTAGTAGAACTAATCTGAAGAACATCACAGCTTTTAATAAAAGGAAAACAAGTTTATGCAGGGTAAAAGCCAGGATTTCCATTGTGTCTAATCTTCTTTTCACCCTTTCCTTTTTTTCTTCTTCACTTTTGGACTATCAGTTGCAAGAAGTGATTACCAGAGAGAAAAAAACTGTTTTCTCCTACATTTCAAGTTCATGTTAGCACAGACATCTGAAATGTTAATTACAGAACTCAATTACTTCAAGTTGATATTCCATTAATCGCAGAGGAAAGAAACGAAGTTGTCAAGGTAAAGTGAGCTTGTGTTTTAAAAAGTGAAAAGTGGATGGGCAATTGTAATAGGGTAGATTGAGTCATCTGTGTTAACATATCACTAACTCTTCACATGGATTCAAGCAACTTTAAATAGCAAGTTGCTTTAATAGTCAATTTGGCATCTTGGTTTAATGTATTTCTATACCTATTTGGTGAGTTCCTGATTGCATGAAGGAGGAAGAGGTTATCCTGCATACTTATTTTTTAGAAAATGATAGTTTGACTGTTAACTAGTACTGCCTTTTGCAACAA
The DNA here is from genome assembly GCF_020740795.1 of Apus apus. Classification (NCBI taxonomy): domain Eukaryota; kingdom Metazoa; phylum Chordata; class Aves; order Apodiformes; family Apodidae; genus Apus; species Apus apus. The sequence goes on from NC_067282.1 coordinate 167,321,641, forward strand.
ATTATGTATTTCTGTGAAATTAGAATGTTTACCAGTACCCAGGTAGTCTGGTTATTGTTTGTTTGTTTTTTTCACTTGTTTAATGCATCTCACATATTTTAGTTACATTTGGATGCATATTTAAAACACTGGTTGTACCAAACTTGCCATTTGCTAGTGACATTGCTTTACTTATCTCTTTAATCTTTTTCTAACTAAAATAAGGAGACAAAGAAATTAGGCAGATGTTTTTCCCTGTCTGCTGAATATACTGAAAAATCTACACTGTTTCTAGCATAAATTACTTTGCAGTAATTTCTATTAAGGTATTGCTTGACTGTACATTCCAAAACTATTAGTAACCTTTATCCATATTGAGCAATTATGAAACTTTAGATTTTTATTTTTTTTTTTTTTTTTAAGAAAACTGAGTCATTAGGGAAAATAGACTATTATTATCCTGGATCTTGCAGTTTAGGCTCTAAATGTGGCTTAGGGCTATGTGAATAGATCCCATTACAGGACTGAAAGTCATAGTTTCTGGAAGATTCTGACCAGATAAGGGAAGATGCACATGGCACTATTTTATCCTGTCAAGCTTTGAACTGCTGATGAGACAAAGTGTAGTATTTTCAGAAAATACCTAATTGATCTAGGAGGTTTTTTTCTGAAGTTAATGGAACCTTATTTCAGTGAACGTTGATGGAATTGTGGTTGTTTGAGCTATTCAGCATTTTTATAAGCCCTATTTTTAAATGCTTTGTAAATTCATCTCTAAGGCTCTGAAGTCACGAACTTCAGAAAGCATTAACCCAATAATTTCACTCTCTGAATTCCAGGAGACAAATGTTATTAGTAAATATTTTTTCAGTTCTCTAAAATTGATAGAAACTTAGGCATTGTTTTGACATATTTATCAGCAGTAATCTTTCAACTAAATTTACTAACCATTTCAGTAGAATTAGATTATGGTTTTGAAAACCATTTTTAGTATGCAGAAAAGTGATCTGATCCCTGGAATTTATCTGTGGTTTTTACCCTCTACACTTCTCCGAATTTCTTTCTGACAATGGTATTATGATTTATCTATTTTTTTTAATAGCATTTAATATGTGTTATAGTACTTTAATTTATTAGGGAAGGTGTGACATGCATCTTGTATGAGGGAGGCATTTGCTTTCTCAGAGCTTGATCATAGAAACATAGAATTAATTGTTTTAGTTAGAAAAGACCTTTAAGATCATTGAGTACAGCCATTAACCTAGCACTGCCAACTCCACCACTAAGCCATGTCCCTAAGCGCCACAGCTACACATTCTTTAAATACCTTCAGGGATGGTGACTCCACCACTTCCCTGGACATCCATTTTAGAAGTAAGTCAGATGAAAGTCTCCACAATCTAGTCTCAGTCTGCAGAAATTATTCCACTGGTGTCAGTGCTAAAATATGCATTGACTTAATTGGGGCCAGAATTATTCCTCTTGCATCCTTTCTATAAACACATCAATAACCTGATGATGTTAGATAGATTATTTTAATAGGCAGACACATCATAGGTAAAGCTGTGCAAGTTATTTATTATTAACTGGGATTAATCAGGATTTTACCTGATTTTAAAATCCTTAAATTGCCTCATAATCTTTGAAATAGGGCATAGATTTTTAAGCTTCACAGTAGTCATACTGAAAAACAGGGGGCAGATGCTATAGAAAACAAAGCTCTGCTGGAAAAAAAAGGTCAAATACAAGTGTAATTTCTAAAACCATGATACCCCCTCTCTTTTAGGTAACCATTCGGCTAGTTCAATAATGAAGCAAATGTAAATTTGAAAAAAAAACCCTTTATTTCTTAAAACTTTTAGCTGAACTCTTGTTTCCCTTTTACATTCTAAGTACACTCGCATTCCACTCAAATATGCTCCTGATACCTATTGCACACCCTTTCCTATGTACTCATTTCTCACTTCAGTGCTGTCAGGAGGCAGTGCTAATTTACTTCTATTTCTTTGTAATTATTCCTCCCTGATTGATATTACTTATTATCAAAATGTTCAAAATTACTTCTTTCCTCGTTTCAGCTGAGAGACACAATCAGATACAATTGATAGGAGAAATTAGCTCTCTTCTTGATTGGTAAAATATTGCAATCCTGAAATTTAAATTTTACTTGCCAATTAGAATGCATTACACAAGAGATTAAAAAAAAGTATTTCTGAGTATATTTAGCTCACAGTAGTATTACAGACTGAGTTATCTGTCTGTGCTTTAATGAGTGAGAAATAAAGACGATAGGTCATCTAATTCAGAACAGAAAATATAGATCGGACAGGCATAATGTCACCACAGAACAGCTTTACAAAGCTGTTTGGTAGGAGGTTTGTGGAAGATATGAAAAGGGAAATCCCACAGGAATCACTGCCATGTTGTATTATTTTATTAAAAGCAAACAGTAGCGAATTGGCTGAATACAAAACCTGTTCAAGTCAGTGGAAGTGTTTCCATTCATTCCAGATCTTGTGTAAATCTTGAGGGTTATTCTGTATATTTTCTTTTTTATCCAGCATTTTATTAGGCGAGACAAAGTTTTTCAGTTGTCCTCATTAATCTTTGAGGCTACTTATTCAAATTTTGTGAAGCTATCACTCCCTCCCCTGAGATAGTCTCCTACGTCTTTAGTCAAAAATGAATTACTATGTCACTGGCTCTGTCTGAAGACGAAAAAGCTGGGTCTAAATCTAAGTGGTCACTGATCAGAAATGGATTTCAGAAAAAGTATATGAGAATAGCATCATGACAATAAAACATACTACCTTTGATTTTCTATCCTTACCTTTCTTTCCATGGGTTTGGACTAGATGATCTCCAGAAGTCCCTTCCAACTCTGACAATTCAGTGATTCCATGTTTTGAATAATTAACTACCTACACTTCTATAAAACATACTATAAAAGCACATATTAGTTCTGAAGGTAATAACAATGTAATTTTGCAAGAGGATATATGTAGCTTCAGGAATTGAGATACAACTGGAAGAGTGCTGGGAGAGACATCTAGCACAGATAAGCACAGGCAGGAGACTTGGTCTGTCTTACCTTTCTGGTTGCAGGTAATAACCAGGATAGACAACACAGAAAAACTTTTCTTTTCCCCACCAGGAAGAAAGATTGTCAGTAACCAGCCAATGTGAACTATGTTCAGTCTGGGCAGACCTGTTGCATCTGTGTGGGATGTGTGGGGTCCAAGAAGGATTTTGGCAGACCAGTAGTTAAACACTGCTCAGCAACCAGCACTCAGGAGTGAAGTACCCAACACCTCTTCCTGAGGATCAGGTCTGCAGTGGTGAGTGATAAAGCTAGCTCCTACTTTCCTCCCTTTCCTGAACTCTTCTCTGAGGATGTCAATAAGGTATCTAAATTCACTTGGGAGTCTTGGTTCAGAGAAGCCACCAGCACTTATTTGGTGCTGTTGTCACTTCTAAACCATCTTACTCTTTGTAGAACACCCTTGAAGAGTTAAAGCATTCATCTGAAGATGTGGGATGCCAAAGTTCAACTGTCTCCTCTGTTGGAGAAAATTTAAATCTAAAAGAAACCCATGAAGCATCTCTTAGATCCTATGTTATAGCCTACCAGTAGGGAAACCTCCACCCTTCCTGTTGGAACAGTGCTACAGAGCAGAAAAGAGTGCAGTGAGTAGAAAAATTCTTAAAAAAAACCTGATCGATTGCTTTAATTTTTTTTCCAATGTATGTTTTGAGATCTGAACAGTAGAGAGGTATTTCTGTGAATACTTCTATATTAAGAATTTTATCATATGCAGGTAGATGTTCATGGCCAGGAGGGACAATAATAAGGATCTATTTCACTCCCTCTCTAACACAGGCTGTAAAAATACCCCAGTGACTCCTGCATTAAGCCTACAAGCTCAGATAAAGCTAGAAAACTTGTTTCAGAAAATTGAATATTTGTCCTCTGACCATTTGTACCTATGAGTAGAACTTTTTGCATTACTTCTTCAGGTGATCTATTCAAATTTGCACCAACAGAAGATACATGACATAGAAGTTTACCATTCCATCAAATAGCACTGCAAAGCACAGCCACATGTGACAACACAGGAGTGTCTGTCTTTCCATGGAACTGGGCAGATCTTTTTTTTTTTTTGGCAATTTAAAACATTGTTCCTAGAACATTTCATTACCCCAGATGTAAGCACATGTGTACACTAAAGTCAGTATCCTAAGTCATACATATCAATATATAGAATAATTGCTGTCAGGCAGCTGGGAACATTTTTAATGATGGAAACGTTTTGGCTGGACTTCCTAATTCCTCTACCAGAAAAGTTACAAAAAAATATCATTACTTTGCTATTATTATACCAAGAGATTTGAGCTAAGATTGTATTTGTCTTTGTTATGCCAAGGTGTATACTTGAAAATAGTGAAAAGGATACTGAGTTTGTCCTTATAGGCCTCTTAAAGAGTCAGGCTCATTGGAAAGAATCACGAAAGATTCAGATTCTTGTGCCTTGTGGTGAAAGAGCTGAGGAAGAAAGTTCACATGGCTTGTCTAACTGCTGCAAAATGACATTAAGAGCAACAGAATTCTTAAAATAATTGTCCACCTGGGTGTGCCTCTGGTGGTCCTGGAATTTGAAAAATTATCTCTGTTGAGATGATTGTGCTCAAAGGGCATATTATGCAACCTGCATAACCATGCACAGTTTCTTATTTTACCTTATTATTTTGCAATAAGCTTTTATCTGAGAACAAATCTAAAGTTTGTTTACTCTCACTGAATAAAACATACAGGTACACAAGTAAATGGCACCATAAGGGAAGGAAGAATACGTTTCAAGCAGATATAACTAAAACATCTTTCAAATTGAAAGGGTAAAAGGAAATAGCATTTGGGACACAATCTATGACACCAGCTGGACACCCTGTTACTATGGAAAGATATTAAATTAAATTAAAATACTTCACTTACAATTAGCATAGCTTTTAAGTTAATTTTCATTTGTGGAAATGTTACACTCTGATTGTTCTCTACCTGCTTAGGTGAGGGGTAAGGTCTTTGTTAATAGGCTTTAGAAGCAGTGAACTGCTTGTGTTTTGTAGAAGCACTGCACTGATTGCACAAGGCTATGCCTCACTCATCTCAACATACAAAAAAAGCTGACCTGTACCAGCAAGCACTAGAAAAACTATTGTTCTTATTAAAAGTTGTCAGCCTTTATACTTTAAAACATAACTTGGCTGATCTCTGGAGGCCTGAAGGCTTTTGCACTCCCAAGTTTCAATTGGACGATAGGCTAGGTAGACCCCAGTTGTCTCAGGTGGCCTGCAGGTGACTGCTAAAATGCCCCTGGCTGTTTCATGCCCACACCAGGACTCTGACTGAAAGCTACTATGGCTGCCTGGTTCATCTACCTGTGTTTTCTCAGTGAAAGCATGAGAAAGGGCCAGGCATGCTTGGACCTCACCATGGAGTGCTGGTGTTAGGTGTCACCCTCTCTGTTTAGACATAACCTGTGAAATCCATATGAATCTGAAAGCTTTGAGATAAAAGGAAAGGAGTGTTTAACTTCATGTTTGGCAGATAAACCTCCCCAGGTTTTTTTTGGTCAGTTTGTTCCCACTGCACCACTCCCTCAGCTGATATTTACTTCTTTAATTTTCTCATCAAAGATGTGTACATGGGAGCCTGATATCTGATATGCATGCAAGGGAGAGTTCTGCTGCACCACAGACACCATAAATAACTATCTCAAGTCAGAGGTAAAGCATATTGCTGGTGCGGCTCATAATGTTAATACTGAGTGCTAATATCCTGCCCTTTATCTTAATTAATGTTGCTTTCAATTAGAAGTAAGCCATTCACTTTGGAATAGAAGAACTGACCCACACCTCTTCCCCAAATTTGAATTATCCCCACAGTTAAGTGCTAAGTATCTGTCTTGACACTTACATGACCTTTATCACCATCATATCTGAGTGGCTGGCAGTGAACTGCAGCATTCATTCATCCACCCATTCCATAAATTTTTCATTTCAGATACTAAAGATGTCTTCTATGATACATTTCAGGACAGCATTTTATGTGCTTTGCAAAGGACTGACAAATTTCTCTTATAACCTGTCATTGTCCTTTTGTACTCACTCTTGGGTCAGAAATTGAAATTAGTTCTGTGATACTGGGTTGTAAGCTACTTATTTACATGTCCTTAGACTTCCCTCGATTCATACCTTTAGTACAGATCCTGATGGGATTTAAGGCACAAAGGTCACAGTTACTGTAGGAAAAAAGGGGAAGAGGTTTATGGAAAAAGGTTTTCCATTTTGAAGGGTAATGCAATATCTAATTGTTTTCCTGTGTGTAAGTGCTTGTATTGAGGCAACAGCTAGACTATTTAGTTTTGAACATTTTATCCAAAAGGGCCTTTAATTTAAATCCTAATTTCTTTGTCTGTTCCAGTTCTGATATTCATGTGTTAACTCTGGAATCTGAAGGCTTTTGGTGTTTTATTTTCTCTATCCCATCTATTTGCATGATGCTGTTACTGTAACCCCTCACCAATACAGTGGTACCTCTTTTAAACATATTCTTTATGCAAAAGAACTTTCTTAAAATGCAATTGCTTGTAGAGTAGGAAAATGATAATGATCTTGAGAAACTGTTCTCTTAGACTGAGATAATGAGCTTCTGAGGCCCTCAGGTGTTTTTATGGTGAGTTTACTAGCTGTAAGCACTTCACCCTAGGAGTTGAAATTTGCTTGTGTTTCCTGATAGCGAGAACCAGAGTGGGTCCCTACAGAGGATGTAGTGACAATTATGCATGCTGCAGGATTTTATTCAAACATTGGAGCAGCTGGAAAATTATGGGAATTGTAGGGCACTGTGAATTCACAGAGTTAATTACCTAGATCCTAATCAACCTTTTTGAATGGAGACACAAAAGGGAAGAATGCAGGTCATATATTCAACAGCCGGATTGACAACCCTAAGAGCAACCTCTGAGAGCCATTTCAGAGGCTCAGATATTTGGGAACAGCCAGTGAAGACATGGGCACCAGAGTGGGGTTACACATATATCCCAACTGGTTTAACTTCTTTCTACAGCTGTGTATTTCTAGACAACTCATTGAGTTAGAAAACTTTGGAAATGTTGTTTGCCTTTCCTTTGGTAAAGGCCAGAGAACTATAAGTAAAGAAAAGTGACACAAATGAACCATGTTTGCACAGGCCCATACCATAATACAAAAGAAATACGCTTTCCAAGATCAGAAAATATTCTTTACATCTTTTGAAGAATTGAAGGCAAAAGGGTTGGCTGAACAAATATGGTGCAAATGTATGTTATTTTCACAGTTCCAGGCAATTCGCCCCACCTTTGGTTTAAAGTAGCAGGCTGAGTTTTATTTGTGATAAGTTTCAGGAATTTATGAGGGGTCTATAACTACAAAGATTAGTGTACATATACAGAAGGATGTGTGAGAATTGTGAAAATTAATCTCTACAGCAATTTCCTTGTTACGCGATATGATGCATAATAAAGCACATAGTAAGGACTGTAACATGTTTTTCTTTCAGAGTATCACAGAATTATCAGAGTTGGAAGGGACCTCTAGAGATCATCTAGTACAACTCCCTTGCTAAAGCAGGATCACATAACATCCAGGTGGGTCTTGAACCCTCTGAGTTCTGTCATCTGGCAGTGTGTCAGCTCTCAATCCACCTCATTGTCCACTCATCTAGCCCACACTTCCTGAGTCTCCTAATGAGGATGTTATGGGAGACAGTGTCAAAAGCCTTGCTGAAGTCAAGGTAGATAACATCCACTGTTCCCGCCTCATCTAGTCAGGCAGTTAGAACATCATAGAAGGCATTCAGATCGATCCAGCACAATCTCCCATTGGTGAATCCATGCTGACTTCTCTCAATTACTTTCTTTGTTTTAACATGTTTTGAGATGAAGTCCAGAACGATTTCTTCCAACACCTTGCCAGGGACAGAGGTAAGACTAACCAGCTTGTAGCTCCCTCTCCCTTTCTTCTTGCCCTTTTTGAAGCCTGGAGTGACATAGACCCTCCTCCAGTCCTCAGGCACCAATTCTGTTCTCCATGACCTCTCAAAGATGATGGAGAGTAGCCTAACAATAACACCTCAGAATGCTTCTCATCAGGGCTCCTGGAATTTTATGGATGTCCAGTTTGCTTAAGTGGCCTCTAACCTGGTCCTCCTCTACCAAGGCAAAGTCTCCCTCTTTCCAGACCTTATCTTTTACCTCCAAGCTCTGGGATTCAAAACGGTCAGCTTTAGAAGTTGAAGGTAACAAGGGAATATATGAAAAAGTAAAGCTGTGACTTACCTACAGTTGTTTTTTATGCTCCTCAAAATGTTCTCTGCTTCTCAAGAAAACAGGTATTTTTTTACTGTGCTAATCAGATTTCTTTAAAAGGTCTGTAAAAATTACAATCTTAGTGAATTAAATCTCTCTTTTAATAATGTGACCTTTGTTTGTATGAGGTCAGGTCAGACTGATATTGTAGAGAATCTGAAAGTCATGTTATACGTTCTTTATGTCTGCAGTAATATTCTTTTTGTATTGTGTAAAAAAAAGTAAGTGGAAAAGTTGCAGAAAAACATAAAGAGTATAACAGTTTCAAAACACTTTGAATTTGGCAAATAAGAACAGACAAAACAACAAAGTGTGCCAAAAATGTGTTCACAAAAAGCTGAGTGAGCAAAACACTTCCTTTACTGCAGCTGTTTCATTTACTTCTGGGACAAGAGGGCAAAGCAAGTCCAAATTGATCTAACAGAAAATCTTCTGTTTCAGTAAAAGCCTTCAGTGAAATAGAGCCTCCATGGTCAGAAGACATTGTATTATACTGTACTGTGATCTTCATAGTTGAAAACTATCCAGTTATGATATGGACCTGGCAGCCTCATCCTTGAGTTCTTTCTGCCAACAAGATGTCTTTGGAAGGCTAAAACAAATGAGAAACTATATTATTCACAGCTTGCCAAGATAAGAGGTTCCTGGGAACTGCTGAGTGTTAGATTACTGCCCTAAACCCCTCAATTTCATGCCCTTTTTTCCAAACTGCACATTTGTTCCAACTGGCTCCCTACCTTAGATTCTCCTGCATCCTGCTGGGTTAAATATGATGGACAGTCTATAAGAAAACCAATCAGTTATTTTGACAGGAGACTCAGAGAAGGTCAAGGCCACCCCTTTTCAAAAAACCTGTCTAGTCAGCCTTCAACTGTCAGAGATGAAATGTCTCTGACATTCTTTTGACTGGTCTGTGCTTTCATTTTGTCCCACTCAGGAATGCAGCTGGTGAAGCCATTCCAGTGCATCCATCATAATACTTATCTGATTGTCATTGTCCAAATTTAGAGGGAAATTGTTACTCAAGCACACTGACTGCAGAGGTGCTGCGTTACCTAATATGCAAAGGAGGACAATTCAGTTTGATGTTCATGTTAAGCACTCTCTCTTTCAGTGGTAAAGCTCTGCTGGCACCTGAATGTGATATTGTGAAACACTGCCTCTGGAGCTTACATAATGTGCGGCTGATACAGAGTTAAAAGATTATGATGGGTGTCAGTCTTAGAAGATATTTAATATATTCTTTTGCATTTAAAACCAGACCACAATGAGGCTTGAAGCTGAAAGGTGATTTAATTAAAATCAGGTCTATGTTTGATATGAAAACAGATTTATTTGCTTTGTTTAAATGTTTTTCACCTTCCCCGTAAAGATTTTTTTTTTTTTTTAATTTAGAGTCCTTAACAATATTGCACAACTCACAAGCACATCAACACATTTTTCAAGCATTATTATTCCCAAGTTTCATGCTTCAAGTATGCATGTTCCTATCTACGTGTTTAATTGAACAAAGTTCTTTAATAATATTTAATTGCAACTACTCTGATTTCTTGAGATATCACAGTTTGACTCAGGATCAGCAATTAAACCAATTGCAACAATGTTCTCAATTGACTCCCCCTCCCACCCAGGTAGGGAGAGGAGAGAGAATAAGGAGAGAGGCTTTCCAGATTGAAAACTAAACTAGACAGCTTTTATTAAATACTAATGATAAAATAAAATGTGTACAAATATATACAAGTATGTGCAAGAATGTGCAAAACCCTATTGCCTCCCCGCACCCCCAGCAACTCCCACGGCATCTCCTGATCTGTGAGCAGTTCTGAAATGTCCCAGACCACTGCCAGAGAGAGCACGGCAGACAGGAGCTGAGAGTGGAGTTATGAGGTTCAGGAACACACACTAGGAATCTAAGGAGACGGACAGACTGAGTCCTCCCTGGATGCTGGCCATGGATGGAAGAGAAAGAAGAAGAAAAAGAAGAATGGTCTTGACTTCTGTGATACCTGAATTTATACCAAGAGCTAGGTAAATATAGATAGAATACTTTGATTGGTCAGTTTTGCCATCTCTCTAGTCTGTCCCTCCCTACAGGAGGGTTATAGATATGACTGATCGGCTCCTTTAGTGTCCAAAGTAGTAGATTCAACAAGTAGAGCAAAGTGTCCTTAGTCTCTTGGCTGTATCTATAAACACTGAGCATTATCAGTCCACTGGCTGGAAAACTTGTTGCTAGCTTCAGCAGATATGCTGCTTACAAGAGAGTTCACTGAAAATCAATCAATCAATAAATAAAATCAGTAAAAAGAAAATTGTCTTTATCCTGGCTCAGACCAGGACATGAGATTTCTCATTAATCATTGCACTGTCCAGGAAGAGGCACAACATGCATATCACATGAAGGGAAAGAGGAGGAGAGAAGGAGAAGTCATTTCCATTTTTTTTGCATTCCATATATATTTTAAGAACTGGCATATTCTGTACCTCCAAGGAATTCTGGTATTTCAGAGTTTCTGAGAAACTATTAATTCAGTTCAGTGTTGCCACCGAAAGGTTCAATTAGAAAATACCAGGAAGATCTAGTTTGGTAGTTTTCTAGCATTTTGGGTGACAAAGAGTTTCAAGAATGGTTGAATTTATTACAGCTGTCAAACTATTTCATTTTTTATATACGAATTTGGAATAGATGGAAGAATTGTCCAAAGTCACTTCTGATGACTTGGTTGAAATTACATCAGACAAAATTGCACAAAAGCTACTTCTACATCAGATTTCAACAGGACAGAAGAGACTGACTCTCATCCTATTAAAACGGTGCACATATTTTCCTAGAGTTTTGCTGATCTTTTTCTTTTGAAGGACATGTGCTGGTGGCTATACACAATCATTCGAAATAGTCAGAGTTGATACAGGAAGAATGAGGTATTTATTCAGTGTTCTCTTGAAACACCCTGAGAAATGTTCAGTCAGCATGGTTTGTAACCACAGCTAATAACTGAGAATGAATCTAATTTTGTAGTTCATAAATTCAGCATTCTTAATGCAATGTTAATTTTGGTCATTATATCAGATCAGTATTGAACCATACAGGCAACCATTCTTTATCAAGAAATTCAAACAATGAAACTAGGAAAATTATCTAATCATAACTCCCTAACTTCATTTTGTGTTACTGGAATGTATATCATTCAAAGAACTTCCAGGAATTTCTAATTCATTAAAAGCATTAAAGAATGACATAGGTAATGCAATGGCAGCATGTACAGGAAAAATGATGGTAGGAATCAACTCACTAGTTTAGTTAGGAAAATTATATCCAACTTAGATCTTTGTTGTAGTGCTAATTGAGTTTTGCTTAGCTAATAGCTGTATAGACCAGAGGACAAGGGGTATGGTTGCTTATGATGGTGATCAGGCTCAGATACTTGAATCAAGGGAAGAAAGCAGCTAAAATACATTTGTTCACTTGAAGAGCACTTGAGTGTCTTTCAGAATAGTATGGCTCTAGAGGAATTTTTGGGAAAAACATAATAGCTAGCCAGAGGACATATCTGTACAGATGGAAGTCAAGGAGGAACTGTCCTTGATGCAGATTGTCCTAGATCAGAGTCAGAGCTGGACAGTTACCCAAGTACAAGCCTCTGGTGCAATCCAAGACACCCTTATTGTGTCTGGCCTCCAACTGCTTCTGAAGAAGGGCCTGGACCACCTGTAGGTGTCTGGTCATTTCTGCCAGCCTTGTGTGTATGCCTCAGAAGCCCTGGGGTGCTTTTGGCAGTCCAGGTGCTTATGTATAGAATTGAACCCCAAAGGCCACTCATTTTGGCAGTATGTTTTTATCAAGTAATTTGTATCAGTTCTAAATTTTAAAAATCTTTTGTGTGCCATTCATTAGGTGTTCATATTTTATTTTCAAAGAAAAACAAAGTCAAACTTTTTATTCTCTTCCGTGATAAACCCCCTCCAATCCCCTTTCTCCTATTTTTATTTTCCTCCCATATCTCATATTTAAAATTGATTAGCAGTGGTAAAATACCATTCCAGATGACCACAAACCTTTTTTGTATTCAAAGTTAATTGTATTGTACCCTCCTGCTCCTAAACCAGTGGAAATGAGACTGGTTTTCAGTGGAGTCAAAATATAAACAGAAGAAAGAGAGACAGTCTTCGTGATGTTTCTGACCTGCTTTCCTGTTTCTCAGAAGGAAAAGGAGGAACTGTATGATTTCAAGCCTAACTTCTGTACACACAGATACTTTGAGAGAAGATGAAACCTACTTTGCTTTCAGAGCACCTGAACTGATCCTCAACCCCATCTGGAGTACTGTGTCCAGTTCTGGAGCCCTCAATACAAAAAGAACAAGGAAAGACTCCAGAGGAGGGCCACAGAGATGATCAGAGGGCTGGAGCATCTCTCCTATAAAGACAGACTGAGAGAGTTAGGTTTTTTCAGTGTGGAGATCAGAAGGCTCTAGGGAGGCCTTATAGTGGCCTACAGGAAAGTTGAGGGGGGACTTCTTACAAGGGCATTTAGTGATAGGACAAGGGGTAACAACTTTAAACTGGAAGAGTTTAGATTTAGGTTAGATACTAGGAATAAATTATTTTGTGTGGGAGTGGTGAGGCACTGGAAAAGGTCGTACAGGGAATTTGTGGATGTCCCCTCCCTGGAAGTGTTAAAGGCCAAGTTGGATGGGGGTCTAAGCAACCTGGTCTAACGGGGTGGGGGAGGGTCCCTGTCCATGGCAGGGGGGTTACAACTACATAATATTTCAGGTCCCTTCCAATCCAAACCATTCTATGATTCTATCATCAAAATTTTGCTGAGACTTCCTCATCACAAGTCCTGATAGAATTATCAAGCAACATTGCTGGATCTCAATTACCCACACATATAGAGCAGTATATCTATCATGCTAAATAATCCTTGAGCTGTTTGCAAACAATTACCAACATTAATACAAGTATCCATTAACAATCTGTTATTTTTTTGGTGTGTTTATAGTTCTTCTTAATATCTGGAGTCTTTCCTCAGTTATCCACATACAATTTCTGTTGAAGGCAACAGGAATGATTTTAATGTCTTTCAGCAAAATTGAATCCTAAGCAGTTAATTTATGTTTTAATGTCTTTTTTTTACAACAGTATTAATTAATTGTACAAATGCTATTGAATGTGAAAGGACTTCATGGAAGAACTGTGTTAATTACAACCCGACTATCCTTGTATTTGTTAAATACCCAACAAAGTGTTTAAATGGTGCTTCTGATAACTTGTCTTGGCTTGAGAAACTGCTGCTTTCTTCTAGACTGCTAGTAAGCGATGTTTGAAAACAAGACTTTATCTCATTGGGAAATTCTGGCATTTCTGAACTTATTTTCATTCTCAACTGGAACAAAGATAACAATAAAGGAAAGAAAACTTTAAAATAAGTCATACAAAATATGTATATACAATTTCATTTCAGTCAGATAAAACTAGTTTCAGTGATGTGGAATGTTGCAATAAATATCACATGTGTGTATATGGACTGTGATATAATGGTTATATTAGAATACATATTATTAAAATAGAAATTAATTTAAATAAAACAAAGAAATACTTAGGAAATATTATTACTTGACTGGAGAAAAATCATTCTTGCTTTACTTACAAAAACCTCAGAAACATGAAATAATATTTCCATAATTTTCCTGTGGAAAATTTCTTTAACCTCATGAAATGGAATGTGTGAAAAAATTCTCATTAAGTTTCTGACCTGCTCACATACAGAGGTGAGGTGCACCTCTTAGACCATAATGCTCTGAGTGCTTCCCCAGTCAGAATTCCATTGGACATTAGTCCCTCTCCACCACCGCTATTTCCTTAAATATATCCTGTGATTTCTTCTCAAATTAGTTTTACTTTGAGGTGTATTTATTTCTAGCTGTCAACATAGAGACTTTTGGGTTTAAATTCCTCTATTTTCACAAGTTTTGTGGGTGAGCAGACAATAATTAATATTTTGTTAATCAGAAGATTTTTAGTAAATTTTTGTTCTGCATTGCAATGAAAGGAATGTCTTCTTGAATGCTTTTAGAAACCATTATTCTGTTCTCTGTTAGAACATACAGCTTTTAAGAAGCACGTCTGGGGCTGATGGCCTGAGGTCCTTGGTTAGGCATTTTTGTCTGTGATACTATAAAGCAGTTTTTTTCTCAGAGACCAGGAAATGTATAGGGAAAATGAAGCCTGACAAAAATCAAGCTGAGTTAGGTCTTTCAAGGATATAAAACAAAAAAAGAAAGGAAGAGACCTGACATATGACAGCAACATGGTATTGATGGATAGGGATTAGAATGCAGTTATGAATTAAAAGTGCATATATAGCTGAATTTCTAGTTGCTGAACATTTGATGTAAATGGCTATGCAATCAAAATGGAAACATGGGGTTAAATGCTCAATATGTCCATAATTCAGAATACAAATGGCATGTGAAATGACAGGCATGATAGCTATACCAGTAAAATCAAGGATAACAATAATTTAGCTTAAAAATAAGACAAAAAATAAAGTTTCAGAAGAATGCAGGGGAACATGACAGCCATAGGTAAATTGAATGTAGAAATAAACAAAAGATTTCTTTTTGTTAGACAAGTGGGAATTTGAGATGCTCTTTTAATTGGCAGGGAATTTGCCTTTTTTAACATGAGTTTACTTAGATGTTCCTCTGACATAGCTGACTGAGATGGCGGGGGAATAAATCTCATGACCTAGGAAGTCTGTACCAGTTCTACTAAGCTCACTCACTTGTTTATTTTCCCAAAGGATTTCCAACATCCCATAACCATTTATTTTTTCTGTATGCCATTCCTACATTAGCTTTCATGCTAACATGTTCTCTTTAGGTATAAGCACTTCCATTAAGCAATCAGAGTCCCATAATCTTTCCTTGTAAGTAATTTGAAATCTTGCATAATTTTCACCGTATGACTTTGAAGATTCTCTGTGGAGCACATCTTGAAGTTCAAATATAAGCCAGCTTATGGCTTTTTAATACCTTATGCATTTAGAATCCTTTAGGTTCAGTTTCTGGGGTCAGTATTATCAGGATGTTCAAGTGAATACATTTCACAGTAAATAGCTCCTTGTAAATTTGGATGTCGTACCAGTCTTACATGGATGCTTCAATTCCTGATCTGAAAACCCTCTGCTGTTACTAGTGCTACTATCCGTAGTTGGGGAGGGGAGATTAATTTCATTTAACTTTTAATAGCCATTGAGAGAAACCAGTGGTTTTAGAATGCGATTCACCTCATGTCTTTTAGGTAGGGATCTTAGTGCGAATGGACGACCTAGGTACCATGTTTTGCTGTAAAGTAACAATGGAAGGAGACCCAAGTGACCAGCAGAGACGAAGGTATTTCACTTTTGATGCAGTCAATCCTACCATAATTATTTACTCATCTCATTTTGTCCTTATCCCAGCAGAGTACGTTCTCTTTTCCTAAGAACTTCAAAAGCCTTGAAATAGTAGTAGTAAGCTCAGCTGACTAATGCACTACAAGTGGAACCTGATAAGAGCTGTGATATACCTGTCCCTGATGCCTATGGCTCACTGTGTGCTCAGGAAAAGCAGAGGCATTTTTTAAACATGCTTCTTCTGGCCTGTCTTAGGTATCTGGTTTAAGATAGGATTAAAGATGCCCTAAAAAAGTGACTAATTCTCTCCTTTAACCATAAAAGGAGCTTGTAGTGGTTAGATCAGAAGCAGAGAGCTTAAGCTGCAGATGCAAAACCCATCCCACTGTTTGTTAGTCTCCAGACTTTGCTAGAGTTAGGCGGCAGCCGAATATGTGTTTTGAAGAATACTATGTTAGGCATAAGCCTGTATCTTTTTGGTGTGCATGGCCTTCATAGTGGTACTGTGATTGGAGGAACATGTGGTTGAAACAGGGAATTCCAGTAATTGTGAAAAGTGCTGCAAATACTCTTTTTGTTGATTTTCACTTTTTTTTTTTTTTTTTTTCTTGGGGAGGGTATGCAATTATGGTGTTTCTTGCTTGAGGGAAGTTTGATGAACCATCTACCCTCTCCTCGTAAGTCTCTCTTCAGTGAGGCAGTTCCAGGGAGAGGAAATTGTAGCTGTTGCTTTCAAGCTTGAGTCATCTGACTGCAGGCAGCAACAGGACTCTTCTTTTAGGAATGCTGGAGAAGTGTAAACATGAGTGCGAGAGTGACATGAGTGACATTAAACTCAGAGTAAGGGAAAAAAAATGTATCTGATTACTCTGCCCCATGAAGGAAACATATTTTAAGCTTACTCTGAATTTCATTGTTAATGAAACATTGTTTTGATGCATCTCTTTTCTGGGACTGTGCTCTTCAACAGGTTATAGACTATGCTAATATGTAAATATCCTTGTGCTGATTAATCACTTGTAGTGTTACATTTCTTGATAAAATCTCTGCTATTCCCAGGTTAAAAATTATTAATTTGTAATTTTATATGCTGTTTTTAAGTGTTTCTGACTGGTGTATAAAGCAGAAAAAAAGATTTCAAAACCATGTAAGGGCCAGAATCTGAGGCCCTGAAATAGCAAGAAGTTTGCAGTTGTTGAAATGTTCCTTTTCTGCAATTGTAAAAAAAAAAATACATTCTATGTTGTCTTACAGAAAGAAATTATTTCCTTTAGATTGTTCACTAGAGCAACCAAGCAAAAAATACCTCAGAGATAAAAAAGTTGGAAAAAAAAAAAGCAAGGTATGATATTTTGATTGATCCTAATAAAATTTTTTTTCATTGTTTTGAAATGTCAATGTTTCACCCAAAATTTCCTAATTTTTCTCAGTTTTGGTTTTTTGTTTGTATTTTTTTTTCTCTCTCTGCTTTTGGGAAATAATTTACTTCGGGTTTTACCTTATCTTCCAAAACAGAGAAAAAGCTGGCTGGGAACGGATTTCAGACAGACAAAGGGGCAATAGAGAACTGTAGCCTTCTTCTCCCTGCATTAATGTTGTGAATGGATTATGTTTACAGATGCATTTGCACATCCCATTTCCATCCCCATATTCATTTGGTACTTGGATCCAGCACTGAAGTATATTTTATTCTTTGCAGAGTGTTGTCAGGTTTTATAAATAAGACTAGAGATCCAACTCTAACAGCTCATATTTGAATTCTCTGGTCAAGAAACACACAAAAAATAGATGAGCCCACATCATCTGTCACCTCTGTCTTTATGTCCAGCTGCTTCCTGACTTACTCGCTTTAGGTGAGTGCTTGCTTGCTGAGCTACCTACTGCAGGATTTCGAAGAGGGGTCCTTGAACACTTGGAGTCTATGAGTGAAGACTAAGAAAACGAAATCCACTGTTAGTGGATTTAAAATCTCTAATCAGAGTTTCCTGTGCTCCTAGGGGAAAAAAAATCATAGAATCATAGAATCATAGAATCTTAGGGGTTGGAAGGGACCTCAAAGATCATCTAGTCCAACCCCCCCTGCTAGAGCAGGGTCACCTAGAGCACATCACACAAGAACGCATCCAGGTGGGTTTTGAATGACTCCAGTGAAGGAGACTCCACAACCTCCCTGGGCAGCCTGTTCCAGTGCTCTGTCACTCTCACAGTAAAAAAATTTTTTCACATATTCACCTTGAACCTCCTATGCTCCAATTTCCACCCATTACCCCTTGTCCTATCACTGGTCATCACTGAGAAAAGCCTAATTCCATCTCCCTGACACTCACCCTTTACGTATTTGTAAACATTAATGAGGTCACCCCTCAGTCTCCTTTTCTCCAAGCTAAAGAGACCCAGCTCCCTCAGCCTCTCCTTATAAGGGAGATGTTCTACTCCCTTAATCATCTTTGTAGCTCTGCGCTGGACTCTCTCAAGCAGATCCCTGTCCTTCTTGAACTGAGGGGCCCAGAACTGGACACAATACTCCAGATGCGGCCTCACCAATGCAGAATAAAGAGGTAGGAGAACCTCTCTTGACCTACTAACCACCCCCTTTCTAATGCACCCCAGGATGCCGTTGGCCTTCTTGGCCACAAGGGCACATTGCTGGCTCATGGTCATCCTCCTGTCTACCAGGATTCCCAGGTCCCTTTCTCCTACACTGCTCTCCAGCAGGTCAGCCCCCAGCCTGTACTGGTGCATGGTGTTTTTCTTCCCCAAATGCAGAACTCTACACTTGCCCTTGTTGAACTTCATCATGTTTCTCTCCGCCCAACTCTCCAGCCTGTCTAAGTCCCTCTGAATGGCAGCACAGCCTTCTGGTGTGTCAGCCACTCCTCCCAGCTTAGTGTCATCAGCAAACTTGCTGAGGGTACATTCTATACCCTCATCCAGGTCGTTGATGAAGATGTTGAAAAACACCGGTCCCAGTACCAACCCCTGAGGGACTCCACTGGTCACACACCTCCAACCAGATTCTGCCCCATTGACTACAACTCTCTGACTTCTTCCTTTCAACCAGTTCTTGATCCATCTCACTACCTGATCACCAAACCCATACCTGATCAACTTATCTACAAGGATGCTGTGAGAGACAGTGTCAAATGCTTTACTGAAATCAAGGTATACCACATCTACCGCTCTACCATCATCTATCCACCTAGTAATTTCCTCATAGAAGGCTATGAGGTTAGTCAAACATGATTTACCCTTGGTAAAACCATGCTGACTGCTCCTGATGACCCCTATATCCTTGATATGCCTGGAGATAGTGACAAGAACAAGTTGTTCCATCACCTTTCCAGGGATGGAGGTGAGGCTGACCGGTCTATAGTTACCCGGGTCCTCCTTCTTGCCCTTCTTGTAGACTGGAGTGACATTTGCTACTCTCCAGTCCTCAGGCACCTCTCCTGTTACCCATGACTTACCGAAGATGATGGAGAGTGGACTAGCAATGACCTCCGCCAGCTCCCTCAGCACCCTTGGGTGCATTCCATCCGGACCCATCGATTTATGGATGTCCAGATTACTCAACTGATCCCTAACCCAATCCTCATCTACCTGGGCAAACTCCTCCTCTATCTTGACTTCTTCTGGGGCTATATGAATCTGGGGCTCATGGGGAAAGCCTGCAGGAGTAAAGACAGAGGCAAAGAAGGCATTCAGCACCTCTGCCTTCTTTATATCCTCTGTCACCAGGGCTCCCACCTCGTTCATCAGAGGGCCAATATTGCCTCTAGTGTTAGATTTGTTAGCTATGTATTTGAAAAAGCCCTTTCTATTATCCTTAACCTGACTTGCAAGGTTAAGTTCCAAGGAGGCCTTAGCTTTCCTAATTGCCTCCCTACATCCTCTGACAACAGACCTATATTCCTCCCAAGTGACCAGCCCCTCCTTCCATGATCTGTAGATTTTCCTCTTCCACTTGAGTTTGCCCAGTAGTTCCTTTTTTAACCATGCAGGTCTCCTAGCTCCCTTACTAGATTTCCTAACCATTGGGTTAGGAAAAAAAAAAAAAAAAAAAAAAGAGGGATCTTCAAACTGAAAAAGATCTAAAAATCACTGATCTAGGTCCCAAGTGATACATTCTTGAGTGCTGATATTTTTATTCAATCCTTAACACTTTAGTGTACAAAAGAGATCAGCATCTACACCCTATTAAATCTTCACCCAGATATCACAGTGCCAGTTCCTGAAGTACTATCTAGGAGAGCCATGTTTGCCCAAGTCATTAATTCCAAGTAGGACTATTCATCCGGTAGCTCAGGAAGAAGTCGTACTTGTTACCTCTTCAGCTCTGTGTTCAACACTGGGTTGGAGAAGCCTGTGTGATCTTTGATTGTATGTGCCTTATATTATAGCTGGTGAGCAGCTCTGTGGAGGAGCTCCTGTGGGTGCTTGTGGCCAGCAAGCTGAGCAGAGGCCAGCAGTGTGCCCTGGCAGCAATAAAAGCCAACAGCTCTCTAGGCTTTGTCAGTAGAAGCACAGACAGCAGATCAAGGAAAGTGATTATTCCCTTCACTCAGAAGCTGTCAGACCACATCCAGTTCACTGCATCCAGTTTGGGGTTCCCCAGTATGGGAAAGGCCCCAGTAAACTGGAGTGAGTCCAGTGGAGAGACACCACAAAAGTTGGGGTGAAGCATGCGACCTGTGAGGATAAGCAGAGGAACCAGAACTTGTTCACCTGAAGAGGGAAAGGCTTTGCGTGGACCCCATAGAAGTCATAGAATCATAGAATATTAGGGGTTGGAAGGGACCTCTGGAGATCATCCCTTTCAGAGAAGCACCACCTACGGCAGGTCACACAGAAATGCATCCAGAGGGGTCTTGAAAGTCTCCAGAGAAGGAAACTCCACCTCTTTGGGCAGCCTGTTCCAGCACTGTCATCCCTACAGTAAAACAGTTTTTCCTCACATTGGGGTGGAACTACCTTTGTTCTAGTTTGCATCCATTGCCTTGTCCTATCACAGGGCATGACTGAAAAGAGATCGGCCCCTCCTTCTTGATACCCACCCTTCAGATATTTATATACATTAATAAAGATTCCCTCTCAGTCTTCCCTTTTCTAGATTAAACAATCCCAGGTCTCAGCCTTTCCTTGTAAGACAGATGCTCCAGTCCTTTAATCATCCTTGTAGCCTTCCATTGGACTCTCTCAAGTAAATCCCTGTCCCTCCTGAACTGGGGAGTCCAGTCCAGAGCACAATAGTCTAGGTGGGTTCTCACTAGGGCAGAGGAGAGGGGAAGGAGAACCTTCCTGAACCTGCTGGACACACTCTTCTTAATGCACCCCAGGATACCATTGGCTTTCTTGGCCACAAGGGCACATTGTTGTCTCGTGGATAACTTGTTGTCCATCAGGACCCCAAGGTCCTTCTCCACAGAACTACTTTCTAGCTGATCAGCTCCTAATCTGTACTGATGCATTTTGTTTTTCCTTTCCACATGCAGGACTCTACACTTATTTTTGTTGAACCTCATTAGGTTCCTCTTTGCCCAGCTCTCCAGTCTGTCCAAATCTTGCTGAATGGATGCATGGCCTTCCTGTGAGTCAGCCAATCCTCCCACTCTGTCCTCTCATCCAGGTTGTTGATGAAGATGTTGAACAAGACTGGACCCAGCACTGATCCCTGGGGAACTCCACTAGTTACAGGTCTTCAGCTGGACTTTGCACCGTTGACCGCTACCCTCTGGGCTCTATTGTTTAGCCAGTTCTCAGTCCATCTCACTGTCCACTGTTCTACCATACATTTCCTAAGCTTGCTCAAAAGGATGTTATGGGAGACTGTGTCAAAAGCCTTACAAGTGTCAAAGTAGATAACACCCACTGGTCTCCCTGCATCTACCCATTCAGTTACAACATCATAGAAGGTTATCGATTAGTCAAACATAATTTCCCCTTGGTAAATCTTTGCTGGCTACTCCTGGTAATGCTCTTCTCTTCCATGTGCTTAGAGATGACCTCCAGTATGAGCTGCTACATAATTTTTCCAAGGATGGAGGTGAGGCTGACTGGTCTGTAGTTTCCTGGATCATCCTTCTTGCCCTTTTTGAAGACTGGAGTGGCATTGGCATTCCTCCAGTCCTCAGGCACCTCTCCTGCTTGCCATGATCTTTCAAAAATGATGGAGAGTGATAGGGCAACAGCATCAGCCAGCTCTCTCAACACTCTTGAGTGCATCCCATCAGGGCCCATGGATTTGTATATATTCAATTTACCTATCTGGTCTCTAACCCAATCCTCATTGACCAGTGGAGAGTCTTTCTTCCTCCAGGCTTTCTCTCTTACATCCAGGATCTGAGATTCATGAGGGCTCGTCTTAGGAGTAAAGACTGAAGCAAAGAAGGTATCAGTAGCTCTGCCTTCTCTGAATCTTCTGTTGCCAGGGCTCCCACCTGTACACCACCTCATTCAGCAGTGGGCCCACATTTTCCCTATTCTTCCTTTTACCACTGATGTATTTGGAGAAGCCCTTCTTGTTCTTTTTTAGTTCCTTTGCCAGGTTTAGCTCTAAGAGGGCTTTGGCCTTCCTTGTTGACTTCCTACATAACCTGACAACATTCCTGTAGTTCTCTCAAGTGACAAGTCACTTCTTCCACAAACTGTGAACTTTTTTCTTCCTCTTGCCTTTTTTTAGGAGCTCCTTGCTCATCCATGCAGGTCTCCTTCTTCCTCTACCTGATTTTTTACTCAAAGGAATGCACATATCTTCAGCTTGAAGGAAGTGACATTTGAATACTATCCAGCTGTCATGCTGCCCCTTACCTTCAAGAGTCTTAACCCATGGGATTTCTCCCAGTAGATTTTTGAAGAGTACAAAAATAGCCCTCTAGAAATACAGGGTTGCAATCCTACCTATTGCCCTGCTTCTTCCTTGTAAAATACTAAACTCTGCTATGTCATGATCACTGTCTCCAAGGCTATCCCCAGCCTTAACATTCCCCAACCAGACCTTCTTTATTTGTTAATACAAAGTCTAGCAGCACATCTCTCTTTGTTGGCTCTTCCACCACCTGCATCAGGAAGTTACCATTGATGCACTGCAAGACCATTCCGGACTGAGCATGTCTGGCTGTGTGGCCTTTCCAACAAATATCAGGGTGATTGAAGTCACCCATAAGCACTAAGGCATGTGATCTAGAGGCTACTTCCAGCTGTCTGTAGAAGGCCTCATCAACATCTTCTTCCTGGTTTGGTGGTCTATAGTAGACACCCTCAACAATTTCACCCACAGTATCCATGAGGTATCAAGGAGATGGAACCAGGCTCTTCCTAGCAGTGCATGTCTGGAAGCTGAGAGGCCATGGACATAAAGTGAAACTGGACACAAAAAATATTTCCCCATAAAGACAACTGAGCAAACTGTCCAGGGAGGCTGTGCAATTTCTGTCCCTGGAGGTTTTGAAGCCTCCACTATGGGTACAGCCTGAAGCAACCTGGTCTGACCTTGTAGCTATGCCTGCAGTGAACATGAAGTTGGGCTAGTGGTGTCCTGAGGCCCTTTCCAGCCCAAATTACCCTGTAATTATATGATTCTATGTGCTTGGGTTACCTGAACCATAATACAACCTGCGCAGAATTTCAGTTAGTAACATTAAAGTAACCCTCTGCAAACACAAGTTTTCCATACAGATGTGCAAGGAGATTGTTCCAGGCAAATTCAAGGCTTTTTCTGCTATTAAGAAGCAAAAACTAGTGCTGACACAATATTTTACAAATGTTCTTATAATGCAACTTGAATAGTCTTACAGCTGCACATCTACAACTTATGTCTAGAGTCACATGGTAGGCTTCATAAAAATGTATCTCAGTTTTTACAAAGGCAAAATTGACCAGCTGATCCTATTCACTATGCTATAGCCAGCTGAAGATTGAAGGCTACATATTGCTGCTGGTTACATATTTTCATCAGGTGAATCTCACAGTCATGGTCAGATACTTTCTGTGCTTTGACCTCTGAAAAATATTGCACTTGGAGAAAGTGAATGACCAAGCCTCTCTGGAGATAATTACTGAAACAACTTCAAAGTCTTGGCTTATCATTATAAGTTAAAATAACTTAATAATCTGAATTGGACTTTGAATATTTTCAGTTATTTTTATTCTGTTAGCCAGATAAATATTTGACAGGTAATATTCTAAGTTTCCTCCGGCTGGTACAACTAAGCACAGATTCCATTTTCCTGTGCCAGAGAAATGGGTTATCCCTTAGGGTAAAATGATTCCTAAAGGAGAATGTTCATTGTTTTTCTTGCAGTTGTTCCTTGAAGGTTATACTTTCAAACTACCTAACATTGCTTTCACCAGGGAGCCTCACAGAAAGGCTGTCCTAGCATTATATTGAATTAATTTAATCTCCAGCCACCTTACTTAATCTCTTTCTTTACTTTGCCTGGCTTTATTTCGTCTCCTCATTGGGCCATAATTCCTCTTGGTAAAAGCAGGACTGAATCTTTATTATCAGTTGCTCTAGATGGTCTCTGCTAGATGTCCTGAACTTTATTATATTCCAATAAATGTTTTAGGAGTCTATTTCATTTTTTAAAGAAATGAGAAGTCAATTTTTTTTGTTATTTATTTATTTATTTTAAATATGCAAGAGTTTATGATGGAATTTGTTCAAGGCAGCAGCAGCAGAACTAAGGAGAACCCAGTCTATACTTTCCTTAAACCTGAACATTTCCTAATAAAGTAACATCAATATCAGGATGTGCTAGTGAACACTTTTGTGTGTGGGCAGGTTGGAGCAGCAGGTATAGGCAAACTCATATGCACGTCCTTCTTCTCATGTGTCCTGAAGCCTATGTATTTTCTTACTTCATTTTTTTTTGGGCTTTTATAGGAGTATGTTTCCTGCCTTACTCTTCCAAAGACCACTTGGCTAAAGTGGCTATCCTGACCATATGCTTGCTTGTGGCTTTTGAGACTCTAGTCCACTTTGTAGTGTCCTGCTCTCCTCCACACCAGATTCTTTCCCATGTTCTCAGGAAAATGGGTCAATCTGACAATGGTATTTCCCAAAAGCATCTCCATTTCTGTGTGTACATGTATATGTAAGTGTGTCTGACAGACAAGGTAAAGAAAAGTAACTATGAATCGAGTTTCTTTGGCTGAACAAAATACTTAGGCACATCTTAAAATCTTACCAATTGAAATAGTGTTTAGGAATAAGCATGTGCATATGCACTTTGCTGAGAAAATATGATACTAGAAAATAGATATAAATTTAAGTAACCAATGAAGTGGTAAGGCAAGTAGAGGAAACTGCCTATCTTTTGTTTTTCTCCCTTGTCCCAGGCTGCTGCTGTTACTAGCTAAGGGGAGTGGCAACAGCAGAAGCTGCCTTCAAAACGGTATGATAATTATAATGAATACAGTTTGACAGGCCAAAAATCTAAAGGTAACAAGTATCAGACCTGCCTTGTCCCTGTTAAAAGAGATAATTTAATGAGGTTGCTTTTAAGATGAGTTTTGACCATCACAGCCCCAGTGAGTGACAGCAATTTGGGAAAAATCCAACATAATTTTCAAATATCATGAACACTTAAAACGTGATGCCCTGTAGAAAAACTGAACACTGTGGAGTCTAAAGCTGGTAGTCTGGCATCCGAGTGATGTTTTTGATGCCTGGAAACAAATTAAAGATCTTGATTTATAATGTCCAAATTTGGAAACTGGCTTATGGGTTATTATTGTTTGTCAGAATGAGCTAATGAAAATTATTCTCCTGGGTGGTAGACAGTTGAGATCACCACAGAGACCAGCTGGATGCTCAGTGGCCATGGACAGAGATGTGTATCACTTGCTTCCTTCAGGCATGTTTGTTAGATTTTAATATGTTGTTTTGGTGGTCATAACCAAGAAACCAAGCTCTAGAAACATCTTCAAAGGTTGCTACTAATAATTTTTGGATGAAACAGTGTTTTTGCTGATGTTGAAACTCATGAAATCCTGCAATGTTTTTAGAGGGCTCTGTACTGGGCTCACTTCTGCCTGATGCTCTCACGTGCAACGTGGAAGCAAGGACTGTGTGACAGCTGAGGACATCCATAGAGGGCGCAGTGGTTTGCAGCACAGCAGGTAACACTGAAGACAGATCTCTGAATTGAGTCACTGATGTTGTCATGCTTAGCTTGGTGAGATAGGTTATGACCTCCCCAAACCCTTCTTTATAAAGTTGGGGGGAATTTTACCAAAATACTTTAATTTGCCAATAAATGCAGCTCCACGCCTCTTGGGAGGATTTTTGCCCTAACACACAGTCAGAGTAAAGAGAGGCTTTCTAGCACCAACAACTGGAGAGTTATCTCCTGTGTTGCAGAAATGGTCTCTTGCCCTCACAACTGCCTCCCTTTTTGACAGGAGGTAGGATAAAGAGAGTAAGGAGAACAGTGGACTGTCCACCCCACCACAGAGCTGGCAGGCATACTGGGAAGATGCTGATGGTGCCACTTGTCCAAAGCCCTCCTGCCAACCCCCTGGTCCAGCAGAACGTCCCCACCAGAGAGCAGCTGTATGTAGTGCCTGCACCATTCTTTTCCATCTGCACCTCTGGAAAGCAGATCTGAAGACACTAGTGCAAAAAAATAGCAAGAAGGTCAAAATGTTAAGGCTGTGTTTATAAACAACAGTTAGCTTAGTAATTTTGCTGGAGAGTTCTAAACTAAAAACACTTAAGGGCACCTTTCATTGATGGCAATTAAGTTTAAATAGAATTCAGTACTAGGAATAGACTCAGCTCCTATTGGCCTCCAAATGAGGTGAAGGCATTAGACACCTTACAGGGGTCTCAGTCATGCAGCAGAACAACAATAATATTCAGTGATTTTCTGTGTATGGATGTACTCACAAAACAATGTGAAGAGCCCACTTCATATTTTTTGCTACTTTCATACAAAGACTTCCAGGTTTAAAGAGAAACTATTTTGTCATATATTTCTACTCAAGAAGATTGGTTTTGATTCAAATGGCTTTCATTTCAGAAGTGTTATCAATTTCTATTTAAAAAATTAAACAATGAAACAAAAAGTAATAAAAGACCTAATAAGATATTTTATTGAGTCAATCTGATGTTTTCCTTCATTATTAATAAATTGCAATTTTTAGGATACTGTTGTTTTGTACCAGTATGGCCAAAACTTAAAAAAATTGAGCTGAGGAAAACGATAAAGGACTATACAGCCACAGACAGCAGAAATAATACAAATTAGATTTAGCTATGCAACCTCTGGCAAAATAAAAGATTGATTATAAACTTTTATTTGAATGGAAGGAAAAAAATCCATCTTCAAAGTAAAATTGTCACGCAGGCAAGAAAAATAATAATACAACAAATGGCTCCTGCTAGCATGACCTAAACCAAAGAGATGGAAAATAAGAGCCCTGCAAAGGAAAGAATAATTCGGTCTTTTACATTTGTCAAAAATATTTTAGAACAGAAGGTAAGTATTAACTGGCTGATGAAAAAAACTCTGATCTGAATCTTTTTTTTTCCCCGTAAATTATACCAAGAGTGTCTAGAGAATTAGACTGTTTTCTCCTTATGTTTATCTACATGAAAATAAACCAATTAAATAAAGAAATGCATCTTGCATAACTAATTGAAAAGCTGGTGAAGAAAAGAATGTATTTTTCAATTTTTTTCTTAATCCCCATTGTCTTCTGTACCCTATAGGTTTACTTTGCAGAGTCCTATTCTGCTGTGGGTAAAAACCCCTGAATTAATAATGCAACCAGCAGTGAGAGTAAGTTATTAAACCAGTAAATGACAAACCAGCACAAAGAATAAGGACACCTTGCAAACAGAATTCCCTGCCTCTTGAGAAGAAATACAGCAGGGTTGTTTGGCTTAGGGGACATGTATATTGTAGAGCATATGCTGAAACATAAAAGGCAAGTGGCTTCAGTAATGAAAACTCCCACACAAAGAAAGTAAGAGGATCAAATGCAGTGTGTTTCCTCCAAGGACCTTACAAAGATACCAGTGCTACAACACATGTCTTCAGACTAGTTGTTTGAGCTCTGTATCCTTCAAGATATATATTCAAGCAAATAATAATTCTGTTGTGACTGTTACATTAGTTTTTAATAAAATAGGAGGAGGAGGTGATGGAAGGAGAAAGGATAACAACTGGCTGATGAAGATAGGTGTAAAGCAAAAGAGTAGCTACAAGAGAAACATGATTATGGGCTGTTACTTAAGAAGTACAAGGGAAGCCTTTAGCTCCTTCTTTCATTCTTCAAGCTGCAATGTTAACAGAGCAAACCTTTAAGGAGAAGAAAACAAACAAACAAACCAAAACAACAAAAACCAACCAAACAAAAAAAACCCACAAAAATCAAACACATGCAGATGAGATTGTGTCTCCTATCACCAGAGAAAACTGTGAAGTGACAGATGAGACTGTGCGAGGAATAGAGGTGGAATGGTAAGCATTTTATTCTTTTGTGTTCATAATTGCTGTGAAATATTTTTCCCATTTAGAAAGAATTTTCAAAGAATCTGGGGTTTTGGCTAAACAAAAGTTCACATTAAAGGCATTTGCTTTCTACAAAATATAATACTGACACAGCCTGTTGTGAAAATCTTGGAGACCTACACATTGGGGTTTCAGCTTCCTCTGTCATGGGGCTGCTGTGATGAAGTCTCCAGAAACTGGGTGGGGGAGAAGTACTCAGGCTAAGCATCTCATTCCTTCTGTTTTTTGAAAGATAGCCTTGTGTTTAGTCTTTTTGTGATACTCACAGAGAGAAAATACTTAAAAATTGCATCAGTTGACGGTACTTCTTATTTTTCATAAGTAATAGGAGTTTTCAGGAATTTATTAACAGAAGACTGTTACAAAGAAAAGCACTGTGAACCAATGAATATGCCAATTAAAGCATTCAACTGAAATATTAATTCACCCTTAAAGAAATGTGTGGAAGAAAAATATATTCTTCCTTGGAGGCATCCCCGTGCCTCGTCACAAGAAACATGGAAATACACTCTTCAAGAAGGCTTGCAGAAAACATTAAAGAATAAAAGGACTCTAGTTTGGTCCCTATGACTTTTGCTGACCCTTTGGGAAGTACAAGTGCTGCCAAAAGGCATCTCAAATGATCAAGGCAAAATAAACTTCATCTTAAGAAGGAGTGGGAAATTCTAACTTAATCTAAGAGAGAGTGAGGTGGAAAACCGTTGGGACACGGAGACAGTCAATAGACAATTTTAGTGTGAATTTTAATGTTAACAATTTGTTTTATTTTTTAAATTGTTGTTCCAATACTTCAACGATATGATTTAAGCAAGTTATTTCTTCTGTTATCCTAAAATCTACTCATGCTGTATTGCTGAATAACCTGACAGAGAACTGGATATTCCTAGTAGGAAGGCTCCTTGCAGCTGTCCTGCAGAGACAGTCTAAGAGCAGTACAGCTACCTACCATGCTGCTCTGGGTTACTCAAGGTGTCCTGGAATGTGAATGGGCTGGTTCAAAGTGGTGTGGACCAGCCTCTGAAAGGACACTGCAGTCACAGGATAAAAATTGAAGCTCTGCTGTCCCTAAGTGTTGGGACTATGGGTGACTGCTGAACCCAGAAAAGAACAGTGCATCTCTCTTCAGATCTATCTTAAAGGTTTTGCAATGTTTCACCTATCTTCCTTTCTTTTGTATAAATATACTCTAAGCTTAAGTATTCCTTGCTTTCATTTATGTGCCTACTCAGTCTTTCTCAAGTTCTTTACATCTTTTATTGATTTTATATTCTGAATGATAGCAGAGGGAGGATATGCATATCTTTCTAATGCTGAAAATCCAGCATGAAGAAATATTCTGTGTTCTTAAAGCTGGAAACACTTCAGTTACCACCATCCCAATCCAAACTGTTACTGTAAATGTATTCAAATACTTTGCAGTGATGGGAATATCTTAATATTTGGAGAGCAGTTCAAACAAAGTAACATGCTTCTCACTGGTAACAGGAAGAAGTAAAAGGCACTCTGACAGTGTGGCAAAGAAGCAGAGTCAAAAAAACCATCAAACCTATCAATTTATGTTTAGGAAATAGAACAGAATATGGTGCCAATACACTGCAAAAGAATAAATTGCTGCAGTTTTGTGGGATGATCACAAGTGCCTATACATTATGAGGAGACAACTGTTAAATTCCTTAAAGCCTTTCTTGATTTTGAGAAAACCTGCCATGAGTTTATCTGTGCTAACTTCTGGAGCAAAAACTAAATACAGTACTTCAAGGTAAGCTGGGTCAGATTTTTCTACCATTACTAACATTCTGTCTAAGTCTGAGTTTAAACAGCCTTTGGGCATTTAAGGAGTGACATTTGCTGGCTAAAAATCAATTCTCATCAAGATCTCCTCGACTTATACACTAGAATCTGTACTTTGACGCTCAGAGGAATTACTGAAAATTTGAACAGGGAAGCAGGGAAAAAGGGACCAGAGAAGAGGCTGAGAAGTCCAGTGGGGAAATAGCTTCATTTCCCCATCCACTATATATTGCTGGACTGCAAGAGAAATAATGAAACCAAAGGAGACCTGAGAGGAAGCTTATGATTAAACAAGGTGTATGACTTCTGTCCATTGAGAGCCAATTTAGGTGAATCTTCAGGCTGAATTTTTGTGACATTTTATTTACTCAGTGCTGCTCTCCAATTGTCTGATAAGAAAGTAAATAAAAACCCATCTACTGGAGGTGTTATGAGAGGGATAGGTATGTCTGGGTCTTTCCAGACAGTATCACAAGAGGAAAGTGGAGAAGCAGTAGGTGGAAGAGTTGAAATGGTACATGGTGCAGGTTCAAGGACAGAACCCATCCCTGTTCCCACGAGTTTCACATAATCTGACCAAGCCATTCCTTCACCATGAGGCCACATGATAGAAGCTTTGCAAAAGTAAAGAGATATATAGAAAACAGGATCAGAGAAGGTACTGAAGTTTGCCATCTCCAGGGTAATGAGGATCCAAAAGCTTCATGGTCGTTTCCATTTTAAAAAAATAAATTCTTGAACCTACTTGTGGTCTCATGTATCACAATCACCAGTGGAAGAAAAGGTCACTGGTCTAATTCTTCATTCAAGCACAGAGAATATTAAAATGTAAGAGGCAATATAAGATGTCATATACAATAATTAAGATATAACTATATTCATATATTTTCCTATATGTGAAATTACTTTGTCTGCACTTCCACTTTAAGAAATTACAGTGGACATTGTTCCTATGGTTACTGGGAGGTAGCATTTGCAGAGACAGCTTATTTCTATAAAAGGAGCTAAAAATCATTGCAACTGAAATTGTCTGCTGTGTTAAAAGTCACTCTGCACTACAATTTTTATTTCTTAAGAGGATGCTTAAGATTTTGCATCTAACCAGTCACAATGTGACTAATCAAACATTTTAGATGAGTAATACAATGTAATTAATTTTGTCAGCTTTTATTGTTCCCCTCCCTCCTCCTGCCCCCAAAGATTTGAGATTTAGGATATCAAAAAATGTCAAGAAGATTTTAGAACAGCAAAGGACAGACTGATCTTAAGTGTGGTCAAAAGAGAATAGCTAAAAATAAAATCTACTACATGTTGCTGTCTGTAGTACTACCATCTGATCCAGATTTGAGATGCATTTGGAAATATTGACTTATCACAACCCATATTCACTGACCATTTTTTTTATTATTATTATTGGGGGTTTTTGTCACATTAAATGAGCTAAAAAGAATTTTGGAATTATTTATCTCAGGAAAGGAGTTGGTCTTCTTTTGAAAGCTTAAAACAAATTAATCTTCAGTGTAACTCTGGTGTTTTAAGCAAGCACAGATTAAATGGTAGTGAAAAGTATTTCCCGTCTGAGAGGAAAATTTTTTTGGCAGGTTGGCAGACAAAATCTGTGTCAGCAAGCTAGGTCAGGAACAGACTTCCTCAATTTAAAAGTTTTCAATTTTTTTAAATCTTGTTTACACTGTAAAAAATAATTCACACAAAAATGAAAATATCTTATTTGTCTGATATCTGTTGTTCTGCCCTCATGCCAATTTTGTTTCAAATAAGTTTACACTGACAAAAGGAACCTTTGTTATGGATTTAGGCTAGAGATACCCCAAGAGTCAACCTAGAGTAAATATTATCTTTTATGTACTTTCCGTGGGGTCACAGCATCTTTATGATCATAAAGTTTGGTTCTGGTTACAGAATATGAAGCACAAAGAATATTACCTATTTATTTCTGCATCATATCTATAACTTTTGTTGGAGCTGCAATTTATAGTTTATAAGCTTATTCAGTTTTGAGTTGCAAAAAAATACAGGACTGATAAAAAAATATACTAAATTTTTTTTCTTCACGTCACTGATCCTTTTTTCTGTAAGTTCTTACATTCTGGTTTTCCCTCTACTCTCTTTTTCACCTCCACTGGGTTATTTCTTTTTATTTTCTATTCACTAGCCTAGCAGGGAAAAACAACTGTGAAGCAAAACAAAGGAACAGACTGAAAAAACAAAATGTTAGTATTGAAGACAAAATGTCAAAATTATACAATTTGAGTAGGTTTCAAAATTAGACAAAAGTTATACTAGCTGCTCTTACAGCTCTGAACAGCTGACGATCTCAAAATTCCTTTGCTGGCCCAACCAGCAGACCAATGATTGGCTGAACACATTGCTTGTCCCTGAGTGTTCAAGGCCGACAGCTTTTGAGGAGTTCAGCAACTTCGTTTTGCTTTAACTGGGCTTTGCCACTGCTTTCCTCATTCTGAGCAGTTACTTTTTGTTCATCTGTGCATTTGCACTATCATTCAAAGCAAACTTGTAGGTGATATTTTTTGTGAAATTTAACCAAGGGCATCCAGGAAAACATTTAGACCATGATGCACTGAATCACATGTCTAACTCATATGTTCTCATAAAATTTAAGTGTTGAAGTGAGGCAGCTCTCATCAGTACAACAAAGCTAACTCCCCAGGCTCTCACTGCTGACAAGAAAAAAAAAAATAAATTAGTCTACACAGAAGCCATGTGGCAACAAACTTATGCAAATACTCTAATTAAGGCTTGGGGAATTCAAATATAATTCACTTGCACTCTCTTACTGGCTCTTTTTCTTTTGGTTCAAAGAATCTGCAATTCTTTGTATTTCAGAAAATGTCTGGAGGCATGTCTGGTAGGAATATATCACCTATTAAAGGAAGACCAGAATTACCATAACTGAGTTTTTGGTACTCGGCAGAGAAGGAATGGTGGCAGGACTCCCAAACTCCTTATAAATGCTCCCAATGAAGAATGGCGAGAACATGTCATCATTCAAAATCACCTATCTACAAGCCTACATCCTGCATTAAAGGTTCAAAAAAGGAACCTTGAAGGGATCAGTAGAAGTTCAATTGCTTGAATAAAAGCTCAACCTGGGCTTATTGATGTTTCTAGGTAAAAGCTGGCAGCTTTTTTCTTGGATAAAAGGGTGGACTCAGGGTG
Source organism: Apus apus (assembly GCF_020740795.1). Classification (NCBI taxonomy): domain Eukaryota; kingdom Metazoa; phylum Chordata; class Aves; order Apodiformes; family Apodidae; genus Apus; species Apus apus. The sequence continues at coordinate 167,354,934 of NC_067282.1, forward strand.
TGAATTCTTCTCAGCAGAGGAAGATAATACACAGAGAGAGAAAGCAAACTGCTCTCTGCCACTTACTTCCACAAGAATCCTCCTTCCTAAAGGCGATTTGCTGTCTTTTCATGCATTTTGAGAAACATGAAGAGAAAAAAAACACAACAAAAAACCCCCACAAAAACAACCCCCAAGCCCTAACAGTTTTGAAAACACTCCAAACCCAAGACTAGTTATTGCATTTCTTCACCTGCTCTCCATTAATATTTAATCTGCACACGGATAAAATGTCAGCTGAGCTGTCCAGAAACATCTGGATGTTATGATACCTAACAAATCTAATAGGCACAGCTAATGAGCCCAAAGATGGGGAATGCATTATGTGGTTGCTGTTACAGCCTTCACCCAATGAATATAAATAGGCTTTCCTTGATCTTTTGTCCTACTAAAATGTAATCCTGTTTATTGAACTGGTGAATTGCATTAACCATTTTGACATTATTTCCTTATAAATCTAACATGGTGCCCTTGTTCTATTCTTTGTCTGTACATAATACTAACCAAAGGGAAAGGACAAAATCCCACAGCAGAAGGGGGTTCCAAACCACTGATGGATGTTGATTTAAATGGGAAATGTCTTTCAAAGCTCAAAGAGAACACCCCATATCTGTAGAAAAGGGCTGGGGAGGAGGCTGGAGGAATGCATTAAAAAGGACATATTTCATACTCAGGAGGACATGCATTATGGACTGGGAACACAAGTAAATGAAGGTTCACAGGTAGAACTTGGGGAAGGCTTATGTGTCTGAAAGATTACCTATTTTTCACCAGTAAAGTAGTTAATCACGTATTTACATGCCTCACTTCACAAAATGTAATCAGCATGTCTACCACAACATGAAATAAATAAGGCTTTAATTAACAGTTGTTGTTTTACCACTCTTTTTTAAAGGAACTTCAAAAAATTTCATAAGATGAGTGTTGTGAACAAGGCAATAAAAAATTGCCAAAGTTGGGGTTGCACATTTAACATGGTCTGCTGTTTCTATGCAAGTGACTGAAAGGGTTGAAAATATACATTTACACCTAAGAGACAAAACATAAAGTTATTTGTACTATGTCTAATTTCTTCTTCATTCAGCTCAGAAAGGAAACTATTTTATGAAATGCAGGATTAACCCCATTTGCAGTGCCATTATTGTTTATTGCACATACGTTAATACAGTGTTTCTATCATGCTTAAATCACTGCATCTACTACCTGGATTTATAGTAGCCATACACAATATCTAGATTTTTTTTTTACATTCACAGTTTATGAATCTGAAAAGTTAGACATAAAATCTTTCTGATCATAACAGTACATTTCAAAGTCAGATTTTATTCCTTCTACTGTTTTTACTCTCATACTGACTTCTGACTCCCTTTCATTTTACAAACACATAATTATTTCCTGGTGACAGCAAAAAATAAACCAATGTAAAAACAGAATTGTTGTCTGAAGCAGATATGTGCATCCCCAGGAATCAGACTACAAAGGCAGGAAATGTCCCCACAGCTCCTCCTGAAAGAATAAAGAGGTGGCTCATCCCAGACACCTAATCTAGCTAAGTCCTTTCACCTGTAAATTTGTTTCTGTGAGTTTGTATTTTCTTTCTCCCAGTCATTTCTCCTGCAACTCTGTAGGATATTCTACTAGCTGAATATCAAGGATAAGGTTCCCATGATTTCCTCAGCTTATCATTTCCATTGAAATACTGTCAAAATATGGTTAAGAGTGTGTACAAAAGATGTAGCCAGGAAATGACTGACAAGAAATTAATCCATTACCTTGACTACACTCATCCAATATACTGTTTTAAGGGATGAATGGAAAAATGTCATGAATTTGATTTCACTACAAAAATACCGGTTTCTTATAGAAAACCCATTTGCTTTAATTGCATTTTACCATGCAAGAAACTTAAAAAAAAATTAAAGAAAAAGGACAAGAAAAGGAGAATCAACTAAATAATTCTTTGCTTTTGTGTTTTCTAGTTTTAGGAAAAAATATTGTTTATTCTAAAACCTAAACCCTACAAAAACACAGCTTTCATGAAAAAAACCCTCATTCTAGTATTATGACATTTTTCCATGCACTATAGATGGTATAAATAGTTTATTACACTTTTACCATTATTAATACCAAATAGAGCTTTCCAAATGTGCAGACAGGATCACAGAAGAATAAACAGAAACTAGCTATGTTGGGTAATTTATTTTGTTCTTATTTGATGTTGCAGGATATCTTAAGGTCTATGAAGGATCAGTTGTGCAAGTTACTGTAAAACAATAGAAGAGATAGATCCATGTATCAAAGCGGGGAGAAAAACAAAGGACATAGGAGGTGAATGAGCAGCAAACTGTTGTGGTAAGGAAATAACATGACTCAGAGGAAAAACAGAAATTGCTGCCTGCTTTTCAGATAACCTGAGAAGGGGAATCTGTCATTAGAACACAAGAAGATATCCTTGTAGCCTGTTTTTGACAATGCAAAACCAACTTCTCTACTATTTTTATGAGTTTTCTGTTCTGCAATCAATTAGCTTTTGAGTATTATGATAAATATTGATGGCTCTGACAGCACTATGTCTGCTGTATAGGCAAAAAAAAACCAAGAAAAATGAAAGGGTTTATAAAGAATTTAAAAAATAAAACTAATGAATGGCTAAAATAGGAAAGGAAATTAAAAAAAAGAAATCTTCCATATCCTTCCAAATACTAGACCCTTAATAAGATCAGCTTTTTCTTTAAGATTAGTTGTGAAAAATGAAAAATTGAGAGAAAACTTAGTCCCTTAAATTAAATAAATACTTCACTAGTAAAAGTTTTTACAAAAGCAAAGAACAAGCGAAAAAAAGATTGTTAAGAAACTACTGATGAACTTTTGTGTATGTACAAATGGGTCAATGCATTTATTCTGGACCTGCATTTTTTAACTTTGCATATGTAATATAAAGGGAAGATTAAATCTTTTCAATTATTTTTCCCCAATTCTGTGTGGGATGTTAACAATTCTAAGCAATTCTATAAATAAAAGGAAGATACTAGATATTTACTATGCCCATTTTTGTAACAATGTACTAGATAGATAAAGGAAATAAACTTGAGGAATGAAATAAGGAAATAAACATAGGAATGGAAAACATGTCAGAGATGGTTCTGGAGTTATCAAGAGATGACAGCAAAAGAGGCCACTTTCTGTCAACATTGTGCTTACTGAATTCAAACAGTCCCCTAAATGAAGCTTGCATCTCAATGGTGGCTACCATGGCTGAAAATTAACAATGAGAAATTAACTTTCTAATATGTACTGCAAAAATTGATGTTGGGAGATGAGAAAGCAAACATGTAAGAGCCCAGCTCCATGCTACCTTTATTAGATGAGCATCTCCCCTTTGTGGCACTGTAAATCATAACCAAGGGAGGCTATTTCACCTGGTAGAATAATTCCACTGAGGTTAAAGTTATTCTTTCTTTATTTCACAGTACAGCAGAAACTGTGGGATGTGACAGGAGAATCAGGCCTTTTGGTTGCAAGTTGTTGTTTTTTTTTTAAGATCCAACCTCCAGAAGTATTATTAAGAACAAGAATATTAAAGTACTGCAGAGCAATACTTTAAAAAACCTTTCTAAAATAACAGCTTACATCTACACTTATGTCTGGATATTTTTTTTTCCTTTTCAGAATGATCTGTATGTTATTGCAAATAGTACATATTTATTTTCTCTGCAGCTTTTTTCTAGTTAAAAATTAACTTTGGGATATCTGAAAGATGCAATGTCATTTTTAGATGTTTAAATTACAGTAATTGCAACACCTTCTCATTGCTTATTACTGTTTGGTCTGGTATTTTCTCCCTTTATTTCTGTGTTGTTTATTTGACACAGAATTTGCTTGTAACACTAAGAAATACACCTTAAACAGGATAATATACATAATTTTTCAGCCTTTCCTCGCTTGCCAATTACCATTTTGGGTGAAATGCTTCTGTTAATTTCTGCTGTGCAACATATGGATAATTTCTTTCTATTTCCATTGCATTCACTATTGGATAGTTCTGCCAGATAAGGTTGCCACTTTTCCCTTGAAATGCAAGAATCTTTTTTGCATGCCTAATGTAACATGGTTGTTCTCTGCAGCATAACTGATGACATCTTGGATCAGATTCAAAATATATAATTCTGTCACATTATTTCAAGGGTTAATTACATCTTTTAAAAAGTTCTATCATTCAAATTAGAGCTGACTTTTAGTTTTCATTGATGCCTGTGTACACATTTATATGCAATTACCATTACAGTCATACCCGGCCCAGTCAATAAATTTCTGCAGGTACCCCAAAAAATCCTGGAATCCAAAATAGCCCAGATGACCATATTCCCTCTGACCACCATCACCAGAGACAGAGGTCAAGGTTGCTGCTGGAAAGGGTCTGAGTGAAGAGGTTTTAACAGGGAGGTGTGAACAAGAGGATGATTCTTGATACCATGAGGAAGCTGGATATGAAAAACAACTGAAGTAACATAGTCCACAGTTTTATACGGACCCAGGTAAAGTGGTCCCACCTAGATGAAGGATGCACTGAACAACATGTTGGCTGAACATCCAAACAGAGTTCCCAGCTGCAAAGTCTCATGCTGGTTGCAGATGTCTGTCTTCATAGTCTTTCTAAGCAGCCTGTGCTTTTTCCAGCTGCTCCTGAGGAAACAAATGTATATGCTGCAACTGCTGATGGGAATCCTCAAGGAAAGGACAGTCTGGACAGCTGCCCCAGCATAGCTGGGTGGTCACAGGCCCACATTGCATGTATAAATGAGTCTGCTGCTTTGAAAAGCAGACATTGCTGTCACAGACAAATTCTGCTAGTTGTAGCAGCTGAATCCAATCATCCTGATGACAGTTAAATAACAACAGACATACTGCTCCAGGATCTCGTTTCCCTGCTTGGTCTGGCTACTTAACTGTGGGTAATATAGGTTGTAAAGACCGTTTTGCATCCCCAACAGACCCAAAAGTTGTTTCCAGCAGGAAGTGACCTGGAACCCTCATTCCATCCACATGGAGCCCATGGCAGTCCATGGCAGCGAAAAGAATGCTGCAAAGCCAAGCATGTGATCTGAGGGACCAGGGGCAACCTCTTTAGGGGAACAAAAATAGCTACCTTTGTAAAAATGTCCATAACCATGTTTCACAGTGCTGGGACACAGGCATGTCGGCAGTGAACTCCACTGAAATAAGATGCCGTGGCTGTTCAGGAGTTGTTAAATGTTGGGATAGACCCTGTGGCATTTGCATTGATCTCTTGGTCCAGGTTGTAGCACAACATAGATCTGCATAGATCAAAGGTCACCAGGAGATTTGTATGAGTCCATGTAGAGTCTTCAGACAACCAGTGTGCCCCACTGTCAGCATATAGCAACACTGAAGGATCTGCATCCCCAGCTGAAGGTCCTGTGTCCTCAGCAGGGACATGTAGCTACTCATCACCATAGGGACAACCACCCTTCTCCTGCAGGTCCTACAAAGTATCCCCTCCCCAAAACTGTGTGACCAAAGGATCAATGGCCATCTAAAGATGCATAGAGCTTAAAAAAGCTTTAGCAGGCACAGACATAATGTTGTGGAGTGAGAAAATTACAGGGGGATGGATTCACCTTTAGGACAGGTTCAAAGTGAGAGAAAAATACATGAGATTCAGATGCTTTACTGCAAGCCAGTTTTATTACTTCTCCTGGACACCCACCAAGGACATTCATAGATGTAATACCTATAAATAATGCCTCCTTTGAACAAATAGCCTGTAACTCTGGCAGGAACATCCTCCACTCCATACTTCCAAGCACTACTCTCCACAATATTCTCCCAAAAACCACAGATAAGAAGCATAAACAACATCAAGGAAAAAGTACTGCTGCAAAATTTGGAGGGCATTTGCAGAAAGACCCCAGCATTTGTAACCAAGAAGAAAATTCTATGGAAATGGGCCAAAAATCTTCTCATATATTTCAAGATAAACTGCAGCAATTCTTCCCAGGGGATGGGTTCAGCTACAGTGGTTCCTGGAGAGAATGTTATATAAACATGAACTTTGCAAAATTAACTGCTTTCACAGATTTAGCTTACTCATGCCAGCTGACTATAATCCTCAGCTAAGCATTTATCTTTTTCTTAAAAACTAATACAAAATTATTCCAACTTAATTATCCAGAAGTAAATATCGTGCATCTTTTTTGCTCCTACTTACATTACTTTTCAGTTGTTTTACATGCCAATAGACATGTTTGGAAAGAGGTGAGTTTTTTAAAATTCTAGTGTTAGTTTTTTGTAACACTCCTGATTTAGCCTCCTTTCTCAGGGCTGAAACTTTTTATTTTAAGATTTTTCTTTTTCCTTTTTTTTTCTTTTTTTCTGTCTTACCCCGTTGTAACTTGTCTGGCTTCACTTGTATGGCAGCAATTTCATGGACCAAAGCCTTCCACTGGGGGTAACAGAATATATGTAACAATTTATATTGAGTTTCCATCATGTACCAGTTGCCACATATGAATGAATTTAGGTTTGTAACACCCCTGTGAGGTAGGGACATATTGATTTTCATTTGTTGTAGATTGGGAAACAAAAAGTTTAAGCAACAAAGCCTTATTCAATCACAGAGTCAAGAGCAGATCCCAGCTTTCCCAAAACCTGACCTGTGCTATTGCAAGGCTATTTTCCTACCTTCAAAATGGTGTTATTTTTCAGATTAAAGAAATAAAAAGGACAATAATGTTAATACCAGATGTCTCACAAAAATGTAGAAACATCCTTTCAAGATGGTTTCTGTAATCTAATTTATGCATTTTGGAGACTGTAATAGTGTTTACAAAATTTATGTACAATCATTTTGCAAGAGCTTGAGTGGAAATTTTGAAATATTTACCCCTGGACTCTATAAACTGATGGTTTTTGTGGTGTGAAGTAGCTTGATCTGTTGTCTTTTCAAAGTAGCAATTATTTCCAAACTTTTCCCTTCCACTCTTTGCTTTTTTGCCCGGAAAGCCTAGTAACCCTGACCTACAGCTAAGAACATAGTTGAGCTCCCCACGTCTTACAGAACTAAAAAATGACAAGCTGTTTCTAATAATAGCAAGATTACTCCTTTTTATTATTATTATTTATTTATTTTAAATAATCTAGTTTTACCTGCAGTGGAGCATGTAACTCAAGTCAGTTTTAAAGGAATTTTAATAAAATTTTTGAAAGTCAATTTCGGTCATTGAGATCCTTAAGTTCCAAAGTAATTACATTTTTTCTTAATAGAACCCTTTGTGTCTACTTCTTGAAACTCCCTCTGGAAATATTTTCCTGTCAGTATTACAAGATGTAGGTGAAAAGTCAGAAGCATTTCTATTAACTTAAAACTCCTTGGGTTTGTGCTCATATATAGCTTTAATCTTAAGAGTTAATTACATCTTACTTGAAAATCAGGAGCTGAAAAAATGGTAATTTAGTAGTAGGTTTACACATGCCCTTAGATCAGTTTTCTGAAATGCTGCATAGATATTGACTATATTTAAACAGTAAACATTCAAACAAATCCTTGATATTCAAATGTTGTATGCAGAATGCTACAAAAGCAAATTGGATTCAATCTAATCTCTGTGTACAAGCCTATGCTGAACTTGTACATGAAAATACGGTTTTATAATAAAACAAAGAAATAGAGACAAAAGTGAAAACAGCAGTTTGCATTTATCTGCTGAGGAATTCATGATCCTTACAGCACTAAGTTCAGTGCTTTGACTATAAACAGTTTCACCATGGGGACCATCATGTTGAGAAAAGCAGGGGAAAAAAAAAAGTAAAAAATAAGAGACCAACAGATATTAGTCAAATAAACACTCCTTCCCAATTTTTGGAATAAGTAAACTGCAGAACAGCAGCTTTATTTTATTAGTACAGCAGCAGAAGAAAGGCAAAATTAAAATTGTAGGATATTTGAAATATAGATGATTCATTAAAAGCACCTGTTTTTACTGAGTTTTTTCTGGAATGAAATAAAACAGCACTAGAAATGTACGGGCCAACCTGCCATGGTCAAACTGTTACTTAGAGAGGACTAGAGTTCTCGGTTTTGATGATTATATGTTGTTTTCATAACATCACAATACTAAGTATGCACCCCTGGAGCATATAGAAAAACTTCAGGTATGGACACACCTCCCTAGCCATGGTCTCAAACACAGGTGACGTAGTATCAATTTGGTGTGTCTCTTATTCAGAAGATAAAGCCATCTAAACCACAGTACCAGTTCTACAAGGTACGAAGAGTTCCTTTTACGCTGGAAGTTAAACTAATTTAATAGTATAAAATAAAATCGCTTATCAAAATTGCCCTGGAAAAAGGTCCTGCAGAATAACAGTTCTCTCTGCAATAAATCACACTAGGATGGGCATAGATGCTGAGCCTGTTGGGAAATTAATGAGAAAATGAGTCACTGAGCTAAGTACTTGCTATAAGCAGATACTCATTAACAAGGTAGTACTTCACACTATCCCATGTTTTATTATCATACACACTACTATGAACAACTGCATTCAAAGAACATCATTAAGCTTGCAAAACCAATCTCCCCAAATAAGCAATATGCCAGAATTAAATCTGTTCTTGCAGCTTTAGTATAACCTCACCCTCACTGTCTCTGCTTGTATTGTTCTTCATCTGCATGACCATTATAATCTCCTGGTCGCCACAGTAACTCTTCCCAGTTCAGAAGGGTTAATACTTGGCTCTTAGCTCAGTATTTTCTTTTGTTCTGTATTGACACCCAGAATTTTTTTTACAGTGCCTGATCCAAGCCTATTTCTGAGTCAGAATTCTTCATTTCTTTTTTGGCTGTATTATGGTGCTCGCCAGTATGCTCTCTGTGGTCACTGGCACCACATTCAGCACTTTGCATCACTGTCAGTTGTCAATAGGAATGATCAGAGCTGGCTGAGGCTCCCTCTGAGCATAAACTCAGTTCTCTGGCTCACAGCACTATCGCACAACCCTTGCTTTAGGGATCGGTGACAATTCTTGAGATGCAAAACTGAGTGCTCTAATTTCCTGTCAACGGGGGGCATAATCTCCCTTTTTTGGCCTCCCATGTATCAGCAATGGCTTGCATTAGCAGATATCTTGCCTCCCTCAGTGTGGTGGGAAAAGGCAGCTCTAAAGTTGCAGGGAGACGTACAGCCCATGCCACCAGCTCACAGAACACCAGTGCTAGCTGACTCCCTCCCCTTCCCTTTTCCTTGGAGAGATCCTGCCTCGTTCACACTCTCCCATGCTTTTTGAACAGCATATTCCACCTCCTTTGCTTGAGCACAAGCCTTTTCTTCCTCTGTGCCTCCAGATCTTGTCCATTCAAAACAGTATGGTTGGCTGTAAGTGTCTACATGCTTTGCAGATAGAGAAGCAGCCCATTGAAAAAGGGTTCGCAGCATTCAAAATGCAAGAGAAGATAAAATGAAGGGGAAAAAGAATGAACTTGTAGAGAGGATTATTTACTGACCAACACAAAGGCACTACTGAATATCCCTTCCTGTAATTTCTGTGTTAGGTTTGAAGGGGACTTTATGGGAGCAGGGTACCTTCGAAGACCTTGACTTGGAAGGGGACACTCTGTGCTCCCATGACCAGACCCCCAGTCCTGTCTCCTTTGCCAGCTGTGGGCAAAGTAGTTAGATCCTTCTTCTGCTATCATTTTATTGCCCCCATCATTCTACTCCAGGTAACACCTAGTTTCTTCTGCCTCTATGCTTGGGAACCCAAAGATGCTGAGAGAGATGGCATGGAATATGAGACACATGAAAGCAGTGATAAACTCTGTAAACCTCAGAGCTCACTCATCAGGTCATAACAGTTTTTCAATAAAACCGAAGACTGAACACAGTTCTCCAAGGCTGCCTTTGCCTACTTAAGACTGATCTTTCTCTTTTGTAAGAGACTTACTTCTTCCACACTTATCAACTTCTGCAACAACTGATCAGGCAACATGCAAGGATCTATCTTCCCTTGCCTTTCTAGTTACCTCTTTATGTCAAGTCCATTGTGGACAGTGGTTTTTTCTGAAGAAGCTGAAAGAATTACTCTGCTTGGCTGAAGCTCATTCTTTTTCCATTAGAATTCTGAAGAAAATAGCCATGAATACAAATAAGGTTATATGCTTTTTGAAAACAGTCCGTTTTTGTTCATGTGATTTACTCACTCCCTTCTCTAACATGCAAGAAATGTACACTGAATGTCAACACAAAATCTGGGGTATCTTATGACCCTTAAATATGAAAACATTCACAGAATTCTACTGGAATTCTACCGAATTTTATCACATCTTCAAATTAAGATTCAGAGGGGATTTTTGTATGGCAATTTCCCCAAGAATTCTGGAGACCCTTGAATGTAAACATTTGTAAATTTCTACCATATGGACTGTGAAATGGACATAAGGACCCCTGGGTCTCTGGAGATTTGGCTGAAACTTTTCTCTTGACTTCAGTAGAGCTGGGTTTTCAGTCAGGAGGTATCAAGGTCAGTTTCCTTTTTCTTTTATTTTCCAGATTCAATTAACTTAATCTAGCACAAATACCCACTGTATGATATGAAATGGATATTGCCATTTCCATTCCTTTGGAAATGGTATGGTCTTTGCCTTTAATGAAGTAGCATGTGGGATTCTGGAGGGATAAATCTGTTCTATCTTTGCCCTGAGAAACACATTCATATTGAGAAAATCTAATAGGTTTAATTTTCACCAAAGTCCAATGTAACTCCAAGGTTTTTAAAAAGCAAAAACATAAGAAAAACATTTCTCAGTCTCTTTTTATAAAGCATATATGTATTTCAGGTAATAGATTAGAATTGGCAGTCTCACCGGGTAAGAGTTTGTCACCTAGATTCTCTTCAGAAATGTGTATGGGAGAGTGATGTGAAATACACTTTGTAAGGAGAATTGAAGACTTCTCCTCTCCATTTGAGACTAATCTTTCTGCCTGGAAAAATAGTTTTCTAAAATGAAAATTGATAGTTTTTCATATTTGGGGTTATTTATAAAAAAATCTTTTTACATTCTGTAGGTTCATAATGTCCTGAAGACAGCTGGCAGTGCTTTAAGTTTTGAGATGTCTGAGTCACTTCAAAATACATAGTTGTGCATTTCTATTAAATATCCTACAACACTGACTAATGCATGAAAATATCTCCTCCCCCCCCCTTTTTTTTTTTTCCCCTTACTTCATTGCTTTTAACAGAAAGCCTTGCTTTTTAGAGCTATCACCATGTGGTGTGTAAAACATTAATGTATTCCACTGTCTGTCCCTCATATTATATAATTATGCCTGCTGCATTTACACAGTATTTGGCTTCTGAACAAGATGCACAAAACATAAAACTAAACACATCTTTCTAGTCAAATAAAGAGCTACACTCACAGGAGTCTTTAGCACCATCAATTGGCAGTAGATAATCTTCTGCCATTTTGCTCTGTCTTCAGTAGGACAAATTATAGATCACAATTTGTCCTTTAGTGTGTGCATGCACTTAAAATGTTCATCTGTCAGAGAGATAGCACAACTTATTTGAGAATGAAGCACATTTATTCTGAATGGGCTTTTGACTCACAATGCAGTTGACTTTAAACAAAAAGAAATAGGAACCTTTACCCATTACTCATGGGGGGATAAATTCCAGATACATATGCACATGCTTGGTAAATGACATTCACTTCTTATGAGACCATGTGGCTTGTGAATTTCTTAAATTTTTAGATTCTCAGTCTGGAAAGCACCAAGTTATCATCCACTTGCTCTGTTGCTAGCCCTGGAATTTCATCCAGTTACCCCAGTGCTGAACTCAGTAATTTGGATTTATGCTGCACTGTAGTTTCTACAACTGCATCCATTCTTGACCCAATCAGAAGAGAAGCTCTCCTGTCCCATGGGCCACTTCATCCAGTGATTCGTTATCTTCACTGCTAAAACCATATGCATTTCTAAACTCTTAGCTTTCTACACTGTATTACTCACATTTTTCCCCATGGCAAATGTAATTATTTCTAATTTTTCACAATACCCGTGCAGATCATTTGACTTTCAACAGTTTACACAGGTTGCTAGATTCTAATCTTCCCCTTGTCAATAGGATTTATGAACTTCATAGTTCTATTCAATGCATGTATTAGTAAGAAGTTTGCCAGAAAATTGTCTTCCTAACTATTGACAAAGATATTTACCTTTCTTTTATTTGTCACTATCTGAATAAGTTCAGTATTAAAATAGTGTTCCATCTCAGACATTATGAAAACAGACCAGATATTCCTAAAACAAAATATTGGCTTCCAAGAAGAAAAAACTTTTAAATTCTAAACACTAAACTCTCTTCCTTTCTGTGCGTCATAATTTTCAATAATTACTAATGCGTTCTGAACTGTAATTGAGACACTGTTATCAGCCTCCGGTCTAAGCATTTATTCTAATGTTTCCTTTTTCACAAAGCACGTATCCTTAGATGTTCAAGACCCATTGGCAATGTTTCATCCTCTGTCATAAGGGCTTGTAATTGAATTAAAGCTTGATGTTTTAGACAATGAGTACATTTCTCTCTGAGGGGGGGTGGTGGTGGTGTTGGAAACAAACAAACAAACAAACAAACAAAAAAACAAACAAAAAACCCCAAACCAACAGATACAGAATTTGCTGAGAATTTGCTGAATTTGAACTTCTGCCATGCATTTGGGAAAAAACATGTTCTTCTGAGCTAACCCCTGCAGCTATGCAGCCAACAGGGAGTTTTCTTGTTATAGCACATGTGGTTTAACACTTTTTCAGCTACTCCAGATATCCAAATACAAAATCCAGCATTCAGAGACAGCATGTGGAGTTTTGACATTCCCAGGACACCCAGGGTCTAGAGGCAGGTCAATGAATTATAATGGCACATAAATACAGTATTTTCAACCCTGACAGATATAGACTAGTGTAAATAATGTTCCTCATTTAACATAAAAAACCCCAGTATGTACAGTGATCCACCAAAGAGACTAAAACTTGGCAAATATAAGCAGCATTTCTTAGGAATTATTAAAAAGCTTTTCTTTTCACTTTCACCAAGAAAATAGGGAAATTAATTTTTCACGACTTATTCAACTTAGGGAAATTTTTTATGTCTTCCAAAATTTCAGACTGCTAGGTTGAGCAAAATAGGAATAGATTTCAGTGTTTCAGAATTTGAATACCATGTAGGCAAGTATATAACAGTAATGAAATTGCTTTTATAAAATACAGGAGTGGGTTGCAGCTCCCCGTGGCCTGTGCCATCCTGCTTTGTGAACTAAAAGGCATGTTATACAATGGCTCTTCAAAAGCAACATTTCTTAAAGGAGGTCACATACTGCAAACAAAGAGCTGTCATACAGAGGCCCTCTGACTACAAAATGCTGCAATCTTTACAAAATGTTATAGCACATTTTGGTCTTGTACATTACATTAGTGGATTACTCACATATTATTTGCCTTTGCAGTCACAGCAGGATTATTTTTTTCAGGGGAAAAAAATCCTCCAACCTTTTAAATCTGGGTATTTATCTTCTGAAACACATGAGGGCTAAGACGCATCTAGCTAGACAGTCTCCTTGTAACAATGCTGACAATTACAACAGCAATTTTTGAGTGATTCTTTATAAAGAATGACAAGACAGTCATCTGTGAACTGAAAAGCTGTTAAAATATGTGGACAGGTGTATGATATCCTATACTATTGAGTGATTAAAAAGGCATCCTATCTGGCCATATGAGGTTTAGAAACACATCACCATGAAAATTGGTCTCACTAGAAAGAGAACTAGAAATACCTTGGGTGTTCGAAAAAAGCTGTTTACACCTTTCACTGCTGTGATGAGGAAACTTTCATGGGAAGAAAAAACGATAGTAGCTATTTCTGTGCAAAAGTAGGAACCAGTTACCTTGTTAATAGCTGTGATAACTGTTAGTGAATTCATTCGAAGTTTGACAGAGAATCTTCCCATCAGTCCAGCGGCTACACACAAAAGAAGTATTACAGAGTGAGATATATTATACAGTCTTCCACTCATCCCAGTCTTTTAGCAAGCTTATTCTTATTTCCAAATAAATACTCCGAGATGCAATGAGGAAATAATAATAAAAATTTATAAACCGAAGTCTACGTTCTTTTTCAAAGCACCAGAGTTCCATGAAAGGGAAGTCATAATTAGCACTCAGTACCATCAGTGTATATGAAATAGATGGCGATTTATATTAAGCAGTGAGATTAACTCATGCAAACTGAGCCATGTGCTGAACCCAAAGACCTTTAGACTTTCTGGATTCTGTATAAACATGTCTGACTAATCATTGAATTTGGGTAATTCTTTCTGCGAAGCTTTCTTTGGCCCAGAATTTCTCCTGTCCTAAAACTCGAGTGTGCAAGATATCTAACTTCTAATTATAATAATAATTGAAAATATTATTACTTACACTGTTATTTCATTAGTTCTGCTCCACAGATGGCTCCATTTTAGGTCCTGGCTACATTGTACTAACTGCTGTATAAACAGAGAGAAAAAACAACAACAACAAACAAAAAACCAACCAAACCAAGCCAGCAAACAAAAAAACAAACCCCAAAAACCCCCAAAACCCAAAAAAAACCTGCTCTGCAGAGAAGTACCTTCAATTTAATTTATAAAAAGACACAATGAAGTGACTCTTGCAAATAATATAACATGAAGGGGCTGAGAGAGTGAAGGAAAGCAATTATAAAATCCTGCATTTTTACTGGTCACTTGTCTGCACAGCTTCATGCTTCTGCATAAGCAGAATGTGTTTTTTATATTATAAATGCATGACCACCATTTTCACTGGCCTTCTATATACCTGTTGTTAATGGGGATTAATTTACTACAGAAAATATAGATTAAGACACAGATACTGATCATGCCTGATGTATCTGTTTCATTTTGATTTCTCCTTTTTTACATAACAGTGCTTTTATGATTTGAAGTGTTACTTATGTTTTTTTGTCTGAAATATATCTGTGTAATGAAAACAAACTCAAAACAAGACTATTTTAAAGGAATTACTCCTGACAAAAAAACCTGAAATACTCTGATTTTTTTTTAATCTGACATGTTCATGGTATAATTGATCATAAAGAGAAGACAACCAAGGAAAGTGACAGATAAATAATAGGACAAAAAACCTGATGCACTAGCATGATATTGAGCATGAAGGTTAGAAGTGATCATCTAACATCTTAGAAGCTTGTTCTCATTCCCTTGCTTTTACCATCCTTTCTTTAAAAAAATAAAAAGGACCCCCTGCTTTAATCAACTGTTACCTCTGAGTTTCTGCCTTAATATCATCTACAAACTAAACTTTATCAATAAGAAAAAAATACTGGCAAGTACTACAGATTGCAAAATTCAGTGATTTTTCGGCCAGGATGAAAGCAAAAAGGAGTATTTTATGGGGAAGATGTACAAGGGATCACCCAGTCAGGAATGCCAGAAAAGCAAGGCTTCTCAGGAAAAATTAGAACAGTCATCTGATACACAGCAGGCAACTAGTAAAGGGGGGAAAGTAATCTCTCCAGATGTCTGTTTGGAAAAATGTATTTAAGGAGTTAGCTAGTCTGTGCATTCCCAAATTGAAGCAAATAGGGAGTTGTATTTTCTGAGCCAGGTACTGCTCAGTGCTTTAATTAATGACCTTGGATAGCTGAGTAGAGAACACAGCTTTTAAAACTTGTGCATCACTCCACATTGGGAAGGACTGCAAACACATTTAAGGACAGGATTAGAATTCAAAATAATTTTGACAAATTGGATGCATAGCCTGAGAAAATTTATGTAATTCAATGAAGATAAATGTGAATATTTATGCTAGATAGGAATAATAATCTATAAAAGCAGAGACTGGGAAGCATCTGTCCAGGGTCTGGGAAGAGTAGTGAATGGCAGAATGAACACATTTTAAAAGATCATGCTTTTGGAAAAAGACCCAACAAAACAAATAAAAATAAAAACAAACTGAATATCACACTCCAAGTGTCAGCTGTGCAAGTAGACTCTTTTTTGAACTGTTCACGGGTGCTCTGGGCTAGCTTTTTTACTGAAGAAAGTGTTTATACTTTTAAAACAACACAGTTCTTTGGAATAAAGAGGAGTACTGAAGTGGGCCTACAAGAATGCTGGAAAGGGTCTTCTTATAGGGGCATGTAGCGATAGGAAGAGGGGTAACAGTTTGAAGTTGAAAGAGGGCAGAATTAGATTAGATATTAGGAAGAAATTCTTTACTGTGAGGGTAGTGAAACACTGGAACAGGTTGCCCAGGAAAGCTGTGGATGCTCCCTCCCTGGAAGTGTTCAAGGCCAGGTTAAAGGGGTCTTTGAGCAACCTGGTCTAGTGGGAGTTGTCCCTGCTCATGCAGGGGCTTGGAACTAGAGGATCTTTAAGGTCCCTTGCAACCCAAACCATTTTATGAGTCTGTGGTTCTGTGATGTATAAACATCTATACTTTAAGATATGGAATAGGCCTCCTATTTGGATCTGACAAAAAATGCAGTGGAAGAATTCTGTGACAAAAGTCTCAGTTTGAGAAAACCAGCAAGAATGAGAATGATCAGAGATCTAAATAACATGATTTCTGAAGAAAATCTAAAGGAGTTGAGTTATCTAGTATAAAGAAACCATGACAGCAGACTTAAAATACATGGAAGGTTAGTTTCAAAGATTATGATGATAAACCATCTTGTCATTGTCACTTTAGCTAGAATGAGAAGCAATAGGCTTAATTTGCAAAATGATTAGGGATTAGGAAGTGCATTATAGCAGGCAGAAAAGTTAAATAGTAAAATGCTGTCTGGAGAAATTTGTGGGTTTTTTTGTTTTGGTATGTTTTGGTTATTTGGTTTGTTTTGCTTTGTTTTCTCCTTGAAAAAAAGACAGAAGTCAGTTGACCTCCTTCTAAGGTCTAGCAAGATGGACTGCTCTGGTCTTTCAGCAGGTTAGATGATCTCTTGACCTGTTTTCCAACCTTATTTTCTATTCTATTTTCAGCCAATCTAATCCTACTTCCAATACTTTTTAATTGTATTTGGTTGTAAAATGTATTGATAAAACTGTGCTGCTTCCCGGGTTGTTAAAACAGTCCAGTAGGGCCAGAAGAGCATGTTCAGTGCACAGCTCTGACTTCCACCTCACTGGTACCTGGAGACCAAAGGGAAGTGCAGAGAGGCAAACTTATCAGTTAGGAATCCTAACTGGGCTTTTATTAAAAAAAAATATTATTTTCCTGCTACTAGATAGCAGGCATACAGAATACTATACATATCTCTCTTTAGATTAATAGAAAAATGTGTGTGTTGCAGGAGTAAGGGTGTATGTGTGGGTTTGTTTGCTCAGACATAGGAATAAGGAGCAAAAGGACTTGTCTCTGTCAGGGGATGACAGGAGTCCCCATTTGTATCTCCTTACATGAACATGCAGGAAACCTATGGAAAAAAAGTCTCTTGCCCTCATCTTATTAAGCTACTCCAACCTTTACTGACAAGTTCCGAGAGAAGCTTTTCCTATTAAGGCTGCCACTGGGTAGACATTTCCCAGTAAGAAGCTTTTTCCACTGAAAAAAAAAATGAAAATCCATCAAAAAAATCCTCTGAAATTACTTTCTGCAAAATCTGAGTGACCATGAGTTTACTTCAGGACCAGGATTACTGTGGTTTCTTTTAAGTCAGAGAGATACAGAAACACAATATTGGTAACATGTCATGGTGTTTCTATCACAGATCACGATTTTGAATTCTTGCTTTCTGAGCTTTCACATTGCAGCCCATGGCACAATCATGCTGATCTGTCTTGTTCTGTCCTGTTGAGAGGGCAGTGGAACAACACCCTTTGTATATGCAGTGGACCATTGATTAAAGGGTCTTGAGCCTGGTTTGCTAAATGACATAGAGTATTTCTTTTCCCAAAAATTTCAGGTTATCACATGGTTTACGGGTAAATAAATAAATAAGGAAATAAAATAGATAAAGTTGAGGAGGAGGTGAACTTTACCCTTTAGCACTTTGGTCAGTGCCTTTACCTATGTCACTGATTTGGGGAAATGCTTAAGCTTGAGATTTTTCTACTTACTGCTTCACTCATTACTAACCAAATATTTTCAAAATAAAATAATTCATAGTTCAGCTATGCAATAAATATACATTTGTATTCTTAATTAACATTCAAAATGTTAAAAAAGATTATTTTCCCTGTGTTTTATTTGTATAAATCCTGTTCTCACAGTTTATTTCCTGAGGCTCTTTCTTGCATAACTTTCTTTATATTTTTGTCCAATGATTTGTCTTGTATTTAATTAACATTCTTCTAATCTCTCTTTCTACTGAAGCCCCAAATGACCAGAGGCCCAATCCTATTCTGATTTAAGTACATGGCAGCCATAATACTCACTTCAGTGGTGCAGGATCAAGTCTCTTATGGCTCCAGAGGAACAGAGTTACACTTTGATCAATTATACACTAATAATACATTAATTTTCTTTAGCAAATTTTAAGGCAAACTCACACATATGGATAGGGGTAAGATGTCATTTGAAACTGAGTTCTTATATGTCACAGCAAAGTGGAATAATAAACATGATAAAAATAAGCAATTGGTTGGATCGTAACTGTAAGACTGAAACGATGCAGAAAAGTGGTGACTATTTATGTGACCCAAACACTACACACATATTCCTGCTTCATTTCAGTAACAGATCTGAAAAAAAAAGTCACAGTTTTCCATTCTATACAGAAACTAAGAAGTTAAAAGACTGGAGGAAAAGGCAGGTAATATGTATCTTAGCTGCTCCTAGTGGGACTATCTTTTCATAATCTGTTTTTCCACCCAAGCTTTCAGAGGTACAAAGAGTTCTAGTGCATTTGTAAAACTGCGGTTTGAATAGCTGCATTTAGCAGTGAAAGTATTTGAGAATATTTGAAAGCACAAACCAGAGACAGATTTGAACAGGTTTGGTTGGTATCAGTCACTGAAGCCCTGCATTCAAAGGGACCTGCTGGCATTGCAGCTTATGTTATTTACTGTTAAATAGCAGCGGTTCTGATTCTGTGCGTGGTCAATACACACCCCAGACCTGAAAGTCCAGTAGGTAATTTTCTACATTGAAGGTAGTCACCCTGGACATCTATGAGCATTGATCCTTAATTCCCTAATAAGCATCTAATACCAAGGAAGATGCAAAAAACAGGTTGGAGGTGCTTCTGGAGCTATTTATGTTTCTTGACTATGAGGTAACTAAGACGGCTAAGTGGGATGACGCTATATTGAACTCAGGTGCTTGGAAACTAGTTCTATCTCTCATTGCTTTGTCTGCTCACCCTAGGCCAAGGCAAGGTGACAGCTGTGTCACCTTCTGCTCTACTTCTGCCCTCCTCCCCTTCCCTGGCACCTCTGCACCCTCCCACACCACCTTGAGTACTGCAAGATTTTATGTCCAGGATAAGATGTAACTTTTGGTGCCAGCCTTCTGGTCTTTCACTACGGTGATTGCCTCCTATGCATCCACAGCATAATATTTCAATGTCTTTTCTGCTACTGTGCTACTGGCAACCACAGGCTATTTTCAGGCTGCAGCACAGTAAATAGGTTGCAGAATTGCACAGCATTGAGGAGTGCACCTTTGATTGAGTCTGGCACATGGAAAGGTTTCCATTATTAGGCACATTTGCTCCCAGTGGGCTTTGTGCTGCAAATGCTGTGCCTGTGGCTGATGAGCAGGCACAGGCATGGCTGGCCTGACACCCATGTTCACATGCTTTGAGAGAGGGCTCATCTTAAAGGTGTTCAGGTCTTCCTGCAAATACTGCTGAATCATATTTTTTAAACAAAATAACGGATTTTGCTTGTAGCATTAAAAATTAAAGTACACAGCCATATTCTATTGCAAAGTCATTTTTGAAGAACGGACTTTAAAAAATCAACAACTGATTTACTAGATAGTTAGGAAAAGATGGAAGCGAAGTACCTCGTGACTCCAAGAAAACTCACAACATCAAAACCCCCAGATTTGCTTCAGAAAGAAAATTTTTCAGTGTCAGAACTTGTCTATGTGCTGAACAATATCAATAAATCTATTTTAGACTTGGGCTTCTGACAAAGTAAATCAACTTTGTCCTTTTTTTTCCTCAGCTCATTCTCTCCCTTTCCTGGGCAGGAACCACATGTCAGATAATGTTAATCTGACTTTCCTCTTTCCCTGTTACGCAAAGTTTTTTCTCTCCTTTCGTTATCGCTCTTCATATATGAGTACAATAAATGTCAGAAATTGATGAGCAGTAAAACAATTTGTTCTCTCCCAACTCTTGTGTAAGTCAGCCAACAGAAGAAAAGACATCTTACAGTAAGATATTTTGCAGACAGATATTTTTATTCAGTGTTTTATGAAACAAGGAGTGACACTGCTGCTCATATAATCTCTTTCCAGAGTGAAACCAAAGAGCAAGAGAGGAACATGCTTTTGAATTGCAGAAATGAAGCAGTGCTCTCAGCACTGTACAGCAAGTCACGTCCACCCTACCCCCTTTGCACAGGTCTTCTGGAGTTGTCAGTCACCCACATCTCCTTAAAAGTTTAACCTTGTTACTATAAAATGTTCCTTTCATTTCAAAGACTAGTTTTAAAGTAGCCTTTTATTTAAAATAAGAGGATTTTGTAAGTATCTTATTGTATTTTACTTCAAGAAGACAAAACAGCATCTCTCTCAAAACAAAACAAACTAATTTTTACTGGTTCCACTTAAATAGAGTCTCTTCTTAAGGTAAGTGCTGAAATTGTTTTGTTTGGTTTTTTGTTGTTTTTTCTTTTTAATCATAAGTTTATTCTACCACAGTTTTAATCTAAGAGTACATACAACAGTTTATAGAGTTAATCAATTTTGAATAGCTCTTTCAATAAATATTTCATCAGTTGTTAAAAATCCCAGCAGGCTGTTAGGTTGCTTATCACTCTAGTTTTTAACCTTGAAGGGGTAGGCCTATAGCCACCTACTGCAAGTATTGCTCATGCCTGTAATTATTAATTACTTATTAACCCTTCATTATGACCTTGCAGTTGTTACAAAGTGCTACTTGATCTTTTTCCACACCATTCTCTATCTATTGAGTTCCTGGACTAAAGAAGGGGATCAAGTACCAGAGGTTGCCTTCTGGCCCCAAGCAACCCACATTTTTGCTATTGCCTGCAGAAACCTTAGGATTTTTGTCACAAAGTTTTCCTCTAAGTAAGAGTTTTGTGTATGGTGATTGAGGCATAGAAAGGCTCAGAGGAGGGACATGGAGCGAAATTAGTTCACAGCTTTGGTTTCTAGGGCTTTATTGGTGGCTATAGACATTTCTAAAATATTCCCCCAGTGTAGCATCTTTTCCCAGTTTTCACCTGTCACTTGATTCAAGGAGACTAAAAATAGAATAGAAAGTTACACGGATGGTATGCTGAGTCTTTCTTGTACAATATTTGTGAATTTGTCAGGCTGTAAAACCAGCTAATGGAGGGAATAGTAACTTCCTCAGGTGCACAACATCAGTGCAGCCACTCAAAACGCTTTCTGGAGTGAGCCCTCACACCCACACCTCTCCTGCTTTACTAGATCAGTGGTGTTGGGTAGGATATTTCAAACAGACTGAACAAACCTTTCCAACTTAAGGAAAATCAAGATCAGAAACAAATCCAAAAGCAAATCTCTGTTTCAGGCTTACAATGTAGGCTCCCTTGTACTTCTTTTCTGATGCAGCTATGGATAATAAACCACTTGCACAATCTGATACAACAGTTTCTATATGCTTGTTCTAACTTCTCCTCTACTCAGGAATGCAAAATATTTAATAGCTCTGTAATGGACAGGCTGATGTGGTACAGATCTACATAAGCTAACACAGGTATTTTTAAAAAAAATTCTGAACACTGTTTCTTCCTCCTCCCCATTGAATCCTCCAAGACTTCACTTTGCTATAAAACTTCTCTTCCGGAAATGCTTGGGGTGTATCAGAGCCCTCTCCGTGGAATGGAGGCTTAGCTGGGAGGACACTGCTGACTGACTAGCTGAGCTGCTGGAATGTGTGAGAAGGAGCCAAAGAGACTGAACAACTTACCTGCAGGAATAATGTGAATCAAAGGAATAATGGGGATGAAAGGCCATTGATCCTGGACTGCCCACTACATGGAATTCACCAAAGAGTTTGAATAGCCCAGCACCAAGGAGAGATCCCATCTCAAAACCAGAGCTATTTTTCAAAGCAAGGGCTAGTCCACTGAAGTAGATACGAAACAAAGTGGAGGAAACACCTCATTTAAAGATACAGTTCAAAACCTATGTTCTTGGAGGTGTGAAAGGTATGATATGGGTTAAGGAGTGAAAAAAGAAACAAAAAATTGGTTTTTGTTTATTATTTTATTTTTTTCCCCATAAAACAAAGCTGTGTGCCTTTTTGTTTTGTCCTAAAGTATCTACTATAACCTTGAACTTATAAATTGCGAAAGGGAGCTTTGGCTGCTAAAGTACCTTTCTGCAACATACCCAAGTAATGCATACCTTTCTGTAGCTTGTAAAGCATAGAACAACAGGAGGAGAAAATACATGATTCAAACCCCAGCAGTCTGGCACCACAGGACCTGCCACTATAGTAGCTCCATCATCTGTGAATGTCTGTGCTCATCTCTGGAGCCAGGAACTGACAGCAATCCTCTCCTGAAGCCAGGGAATTTGAAAGCACATGGGCTCCTGCAATTGGCTCTGCTGTCATGGTTTAACTCAGGCATGGCAATTAAACCAATGAGAGCAATGCTCTCGATCCCCTCACCATCCCACCCAGATAGGGAAAAGAGAGAGAAAATAAGGAAGGCTTCCAGGTTGAAAACTAAACTAGACAGATTTAATCAAATACTAATGATAAAATAAATAAACAAATAAATAAATAAACTATGTACAAATATATACAAATAGGTCCAGGAATGTGAAAAACCCCTACCACCTTCACCAACTCCCACAGCACTCTCCCTGGCTGTGAGCATTTCCAAGAAGTCCTGTAGTGCTGCCAGAGAGAGCAGCAGAGCAGACAGGAGCTGAGGGTGGAGTTATGAAGATTAGAAATGCATGGCCTAAGGATCAAAGGAGATGGATAGACAGAGTCCCCCCTTGATGCCAGCCATGGACAGGAAAGAAGGGGAAAAGGTCTTGACTTCCATGATCCTTGAATTTATATATGGGATGGAATAATCTCTTTGGTCAATTTTGCCATCTGTCTAGTCTGCTTCTCTCTGCAGGAGGGTTGTATATGTGATTCTTCTGCTCCTTTATTGTCCAAAGCAACAGATTTAACCAGAGGAGCAAAGTGTCCTTGGTCTTGCAGCAGTAACTATAAACATTTGGGCATTATTTGGGCATCATCAGTCCACTGGCTGGTAAACTTGCTGCTACTTTCAGCAAATGTGCTTCTTAAAAGAGAGTTCACTGAAGAAAAAAGAGAAATAAATAAAAAAAAAAAATTGGCTTCACCCTGGCTCAAACCAGGACACTCTGCTCAAAACCAGAGGACCCAGCCAGTGGATGAAACCTAAATGTCTTAACTGAGCTTATTCCACCCACATCATACCAGTGAAATGCAGACTACCTGAAGGTATTGCGGTAAATGAAGCTTGACTCCAGATCCAGACCTTTTAATTTTCCCACTATCTTCTTGGTATACATCTACAACAAATGTCAGTTAAAAATAACAGTATTAGCAAACTCATATTGATAAATTAATTCAGCAGTTCACGATGAAATTGCTAACCTTTTGCAATTAACTTGTTAAACATGTCATAAAATATTGTTATGTTTAAACTGTTTTAACTTGAGCACAAAACGTTCAGGGACATAGCAAGTTCCCAAATTGACATAAACTGAGAAACAGATTGGTATATCAATGGAATATATGAATTTTGATATGACTTAAATGTAAATGTAAACGAGCTAAAAGCTATTAATAAAGAATTCAGACACACTAGGAAAGAAAATTATGCCAAAGAAATCTTGATCAAGTAGCAATCTGGCCCATTTGTGGTCCAGCACTTTGTAAGAAATTACAGAAGACTAAAGAAAATGTAATTGCTACTTTCTGGAAATAAGAATACAACTGATGAGATAATGTCATGTAAAAAGGTCACAATGACTCAATGTCCACGCATTTTGGAGGTATTACATTTTATGTGAGAGCATAGACACAGCCACAGCTCCATTATCCTCAGCTCATTTGTCACATTCATCTGTAATATGACTTAGCTGACATCTGACACAACTTTGATGCCATAATGGCTTCTGCCTGTAAGTCTATCAGCCCAAAAGACTACCAGAATTCTCAGTGCTTCTTCTACCAAAACTCTTGTTTGTGATTCAACTGCATTTCAGCTTCATTGGTGTAGTTCCCAATCTGTCTAATGCAAACTATCCAGAAGATGACATACCATTACCTCATCCTCACATAGAAAGAAGAGTGTTTCTCCTCCAACTTCATTCATTTCATGTATACTTTTGGATTAGTCTCATCTGCTATTGTGAGATATCAGCTATGTGAAGCTCAATCTGCTTCAGCAGCACAGGTTGTTAAAAAACTCCCTCTAGCCAGGTCTCTCCTTATTGCTGCTTGAGGGCTGTCTGGAAACTTTGCTGCTGGTGCTCTGCATGACAGGCAGCTTCCCACGGTCCTTCAGGCTTAAACTATGAAATACATGCTTGAGATTCTTCCCCTTACTTCTGCTTCCTTATTTCCCCTCCTTGCCATTGGAAAAGAAAAATTGTTAATGTGGTGTGATGCCCCTGTGAGCATGAAGGCTCAGCCAGCTCTCTTGGTAGTGGTGGCTAAGGAGAGTGTGGCTCAAAACAGATGTGCCTGTTGGAAGAGATGGGCTCAAGGACAAGAGGAAGACAACAAGACTCAGTTGGCAAACACCAAGAAAAAAAATATTTGAACTTCCACAACTGCTGAGAAAGCAGCATGCCTCTCCTATGTACTTCCCAAAAGATGGTGTTCTGTAAACCAACATCTTTTCTGTCTTGTGAGCCATGTCTGCGTCAATGAGTCTGGAGGGACTCCTTTGCACCCTTAAAGGTGGGTGTAGATTTTGAAGAATGTAGAAATGGGGGAGTGATGGAGTTTGTTATGGTAAAAGCCAAGACTCCTACTTACTTGATCTGGACTTTAAATATTTTGTGTTACTTCTGGTATGAATTACTGCAATAAGGATTCACTTCTGGGTAGAAAAATACATCAGAACTCAGCATCCTCTTCTGAGAAATGTGGTCCTCCTGTTCAATTCTATTTGACCTGATTCAACTTGATCTGATTTCATTTTGTGTTATTATGTAAAGTATCTGAGCATCTAGAAACATGCACTTCACTTATCAAATGCAACTGAGCTTGCTCAATATGACAGGATTACATTGAGTGATACAGTTTACACGACCATAATAGTAATATTGGCTTCAGATTGCAGAAAGCAGAGGCAGAACTAGATGTAGAGAAAAATAGCACCTGAAAAAAAAAATTATTTGGTTGTAAATCCTTAGGACAGTAGCATTGGACAACTGAATTGATGACATGGAAAATGAGTTTAAATTAAGAAACATTAGACTAGAAGAATACTGGAGGCATAGCAGAGAAAGAAAAATATTTTATGATGCATCATAAAAATGAAGAGACTGATTAATTTTGATCTCTTCCTAGATGGTGCAGCATTGTGTTGCAACTGTGAGAAACACAATCAGGTAAACCTTACCAGTGCTTAGAAAATTGTGTCTGTTGAAATGAGGCATCATGTTTCTAAACTGCCACATAAATTTGAGTCTAATTTTCAGGGTTCAATACTTTTATTGAGATTGCAGTTTTTCCCTATCAATGTCAGAAATATATGAAAGCATTTATGATAATTAAAAAAAGGAATAAAAAATATATGACCTTAGAAGGGGCATTGCTCTATCCTGACAACCTGGGAGTCAATGATGGCAGGTTAATGGATGCTGAATTCTTCTATGACACATAAAAATGTCATTGCATTTCTGGAATAGGCACAGTGTAGGAAACTGAATGGAAGAACCCTGCTATGTACTACATAGTGAACTCTATCCAAAACATGTCTCAGCTTTGTTATATTGACATCACTACAGTTTTTCCTTTATCCCAGCAAAGGACACCATGTTCTGGCCCACTGGGATCCTGCCCAATCCAATGATTGTACATCTTGCTGGTAGTCTCCTGACTTTGGCAATTTTTCCTTTATGCTGTTCTACATAATACTTTGAGCCTTCTCTTGGTGTTAATTTGTGTTGTATTTTTTGCTTAATTTTATTCTTTGTCTGCCATCTTTCATTATCATGTGAGATTACTCCCCAAACATTACAGGCAGGCAGCTCTGGTTTACAGTCATTGTCATTCTAACTTAGAAAAAATGGCTGGATTTTTCAAAGGGTAGAAGATGGGTGCTTTGATTTAAAGATTTAAGTCTCTTAATATTGGAAACTTACTTGCTTTTCCCTTTGTATGAAATCATAGCAACAATATGGTTTTAAGTTGAAAACTAAATAATTGCTAATATATGAAAAACTGTCCATGTGACACATTGTCTACATTTCTCTTTATTTGATGCCAAACAAAGCTTAAAGGGATTTTTGACAGAGCATCTGTGATGTTCTAAACCATCTTAAAAGGTGTCCTGGTTTGAGTCAGGATGAAGCCAATTTTCTTTTTACTGTTTTTGTTTGTTTGTTTGTTTTCTTCAGTGAACATTCTTTTAGCTAGCAGCAAGTTTTCCAGCTAGTGCACCAATAATGCTGGAATGTTGTTTATGTTACAGCCGAGAGATCAAGGTAGCTTTGCTTTACTTGTTGAATCTCCAGCCTTGGATGCTAAAAGAGCAGAAGAGTCATATCTGCAAGCCTCCCATAGGGAGTAGCAGAGTAGCAGACTAGATGGACAGCCAGTTTGACCAGAGATATTCCATACATATATATATATATATATATATATATATATATATATATATATATATATATATATATATATGACTCAGTATAAAGTCAGGGATCATGGAAGTCAAACCCTCTCCTTCCTTCTTCTTCCCTTCTTTTCCATCCATGGCCTGCATCCAGGGAGGACTCCATCTATACATCTCTTTTGATCCCTAGGCCTGTGCATCCCTGACCCTTATAATTCTCCCCTCAGCTCCTGTCTGCTCTGCTGCTCTCTCCAGTAGTGCTACGGGACATCCGGGAACTGCTCACAGCTCAGGAGATGACGAGGGAGTTGCCGGGGGTAGGGAGAGACAATAGGGGTTTTGCACATTCCTGCACATACTTGTACATATTTTCTGTTATCATTAGTATTTCATTAAAGCTGTCTTGTTTAGTTTTCAACCTGGAAGCCTCTCTCCTTATTCTCTCTCTCCTTTCCCTACCCGGGTGGGAGGGGATTGAGAGCAGTGTTGTTGCCAGTTTAATTGGTGATCCTGAGTCAAACAGTGACAACATTTTGTTTTTAAAATTTTGACAAAGTTAATTATGGACTATCAATATTTTCTTTCACCCTCAAAAATTTAAGTTTACATCAGAGAATAAACTGACTCTCCATGGTTCAACTGCAGACTATGTGGAAAAACATGGAGAATCTAATATTGATTTCTACACATTTCTGGTATATATGATTGTATGTACTCTATTAATAAGAATAACATGAAAATAATGTAATATGGGGGGGTGGGGGGGGGAAAGTTGGTGGTGAAATTGTATACAATCACATTAATTGTAATAGAGTCAGTGATGCAAATGTTCAACTAAAACTAACCCCTTAAATGACAAAGTTTGCTTTTCCAATGCAGGCTTAATCAATATAAAAGCTGTGGAGGAAAAAATGGAAGCCAAGCTGAGGCAGACTACTCTCATAAACCACAAACTTCTTGTGACAAAATTGTTACTGAATTTAGTCTTCTGCATAAATCAGGCTTATTTGGTGGGTTCCCAATGCTTATCCTGTTAGATGGCTTTGCTCTAAAATTCCTGCAATGAGGATTAGTGATTTTCTTCACAGCGACAATTAACAAATACCAGGATATACACCCTGCTGTTGATACTGCAGTTTGGGGAGGTGTTGCTGAGGCAGTCCTCAGCAAGGTTGAACAGCTGGAGTCTGACTAAAATTGTTGTTTAGAAGGACATTTCTATCTCAGTTCTAGGCAATATTGGAGTTACTATATGCATAAGCAGAGTAAAATCAGTGCTTCAGTGCAAATTAAATATGGGAAATAATTATATGGATGAATGATGTGAAAAAGAAAAGCCTAAGAAAGCTAAACGTGAACCAGCGTAGCAAGTAGTTTCTATATCTTGATTATATATGCTAAAGTATTTCATTCTCCTCCTTGCCAATGAAGTCTTGCTTTTAAGTAAAATAAAAGCCCTTTTTATTTTTTTCTTTTCCTTTTTTTTTTTTTTCTTTTCCTTTTTTTTTTTTTTCAGTAATAGGGGAGGAATATGATTGTCCTGCAAGCATGCAGAGAGGTAATACAGCCTGACAGTGCCATGCTTAGGAAACTCTTTACTGTGTCCTTGGTCTGTTGTTGTGACCTATTAAGACAGGAATACATATTCAAACTTTCTGCTAAGGACTGATCTGTAGCAGTTCCATGAAAAATGCAATTGAAAGAGGCTTGGGAGAGGGGAACGTAGAAGAAGGAGGAAGTCTGGCATGGTGGTAAAGTGGCAGAAAAGGAAGGAAAAGAAACTGAAAGGTCATTAATCCTTTTTTTGAGAGTAACAAAAGGCAAGCACTGAATATGTGGCTTCCTCTTTTCCTATGTTGAACTTAAAATGATTCTGCAAGGGTGAAGTCTAGAAATGCAGAACTTTAATGCAGATATCATTGACAGTTACAGATTATGTGATACTTGGGGCTGGATATGTCTTGTTTCATGGCTTGTCAGTCCCACTTCCACAAAGTTTCAAGGACAACCCAAAACTTAAAGCAAATATTTGTAATTTCTGGTCTTTTTACTGAAACTCCTGGAAATTGTGCATCCAGCTGCCCTCCATCTGGAATTGTCTTCAGCAGATCTGTGTTTATTGATCATAATATCTTAGATGCTGGCTAAAAGAACACCAGTTTCTGGTGCTACCTGAACACAACACCAGGATGATCATGTTGAGGAATTGCAGGAAATCATAAAAAAAATTAGAAGTCAGAAGGGTCTTATGTAATGCTCAAATAATAATGTTCTGCCATTAAAAAATCTCATTTAAGAGGGGGACTTGTGCTCAACTGGTGGCTGACTAGAGTTATTAAACTGTAGAGAAATTCTCCAGTAATCCTAATAATGTTTAGTGTCATAAAGAGAAGACCAGACTTGCTCTCCTTAAATGAGGCTCTGAAATCCTCCAAAGGAACTCCCATCAGAGGATCAGCTTGTTATGTGAAATCCTCCCTCCTTCCTTCACTTGTGGCCTTGGAAGCCCTCCTCCTGTCTGACTTATTTCCCCAGTATTGAATACAGCTTAAATCCCTCCTGTAAGTGTAATGTAAAAGATGTGAATTCTTCTTGGCCTCCTGCTTATTTCATGCTCGTTACCAGATTTCTTTCCATGGCCAAGGTTTTCTCCTTTTTCATCAGTAATACCTCTCCTTCCAGCTGTTGTATACCTGAGCAGAAGAGAAGTAACCTCCACTGCTGAGCAGCCTCAGAGCCATCTCCTTGGATTTATGGTCGCTAGTGAGCTTTCAGCCCATTATCAAGGGAAGCTAATGTGCTGCTGAGGTAGTGCTGGGGTGGAAGGGTGGCATCAAAGGTGTTATAAGGCTAGAGACAGACCAAGCAGCATTCAGCCCAATGCCCACTTGGTTTTGATCCTGGCCAGGATAAAGCAGAGGCTTCTGAAAGAAACAACATGGGGAAAATAATCAGAGACTAGTCATGTTGCGGCAAAACTTCAGGCAAAAGCAAGGAGAAGCACCATGAGAGGGAGAATCTTAACTGGTCAAAAACAGGAGAAGCCTGTGCATTACCAAAGCTAGCCTTGCCCTATCTGACCTGAGAATAGAAGGCCATGCACCAATGGTCACAGAATCACAGAATTTTAGGGGCTGGAAGAGACCTCAAAAGACCATCTAGTCCAACCCCCCTGCTAGAGCAGGATCACCTAGAGCACATCACACAGGAATGCGTGCAGGCAGGTTTTGAATGTCTCTAGCGAAGGAGACTCCACAACCTCTCTGGGCAGCCTGTTCCAGTGCTTTGTCACTCTCACAGTAAAGAAGTTTTTTCTGATGTTTATGTGGAACCTCCTATGTTTCAGTTTGCACCCATTGCCCCTTGTCCTATCACTAGACATCACTGAAAAAAGCCTGGCTCCATCGTCCTGACACTCCCCCTTTACATATTTGTAAACTTTGATGAGGTTGCCCCTTAGTCTCCTCTTCTCCAAGCTAAAGAGACCCAGCTCCCTCAGCCTTTCCTCATAAGGGAGATGTTCCACTCCCTTCATCATCTTTGTGGCTCTGTGCTGGACTGTCTCAAGCAGTTCCCTGTACTTCTGGAACTGTGGGGTCCAGAACTGGACACAATATTGCAGATGTGGCCTCACCAAGGCAGAATAGAGGGGAGGACAACCTCCCTTGACCTACTAACCACACCCTTTCCAATGCACCCCAGGATGCCATTGGCCTTCTTGGCCACAAGGGCACATTGCTGGCTCATGGTCAGCCTCCTGTCCACCAGGATCCCCAGGTCCCTTTCTCCTTCACTGCTCTCCAGCAGGTCAGCTCCCAACCTCTACTGGTACATCCCCAGATGCAAGACTCTACACTTGCTGTTGTTGAATTTCATGAAGTTTCTTCCTGCCCAACTCTCCAGCCTGTCTCGGTCTTGCTGAATGGCAGCACAGTCTTCTGGTGTGTCAGCCACTCCTCCCAGTTTAGTGTCATCAGCAAACTTGCTGAGGTTACACTCTGTTCCCTCATCCAGGTCATTGATGAAAATACTGAACAGTACCGGTCCCAGTACTGACCCCTGAGGGGCTCCACTAGTCACACACCTCCAACTAGATTCTGTTGCATTGACCACAACTCTCTGACTTCTTCCTTTCAACCAGTTCACAATCTATCTCACTACCTGATCATCTAGACCACATTTCTTTAGCTTATCTACGAGGATGCTGTGGGAGACAGTGTCAAATGCTTTACTGAAATACAAATAAACCACATCTACCGCCCTACCATCATCTATCCACCTAGTTACTTCTTCATAGAAGGCCATAAGGTTGGTGAAACATGACTTACCCTTGGTAAAACCATGTTGACTGCTCTTAATGACCCCCACCATCTTTGATATGCCTAGAGATAGTGCCAAGAACAAGTTGTTCCATCACCCTTCCAGGGATGGAGGTGAGGCTGACCAGTCTATAGTTACTCAGGTCTTCCTTCTTGCCCTTTTTGTAGACTGGCATGACATTTGCTATCCTCAAGTCCCCAGGCACCTCTCGTGTTGCCCATGACTTACCAAAGATGATGGAGAGTGGCCTAGCAATGACCTCCACCAGCTCCCTCAGCACCTGCAGGTGTATTCCATCTGGACCCATTGATTTATGGATGTCCAGATTGCTTAACTGATCCCTAACTCAATCCTTATCTACCAAAGCAAACTTCTCCTTTATCCTGACTCCTCCTGGGGTTTTAGGGATCTGGGGCTCCTGGGGAGAGTCTGCAGGAGTAAAGACAGAGGCAAAGAAGGCATTCAGCACCTCTGCCTTCTTTATATCCTCTGTCACCAGGGCACCCACCTCATTCAGCAGTGGGCCTATATTGCCTCTAGTGTTAGTTTTATCTGCAATGTATTTGAAGAAGCCCTTTCTATTGTCTTTGTCCTCACTTGCAAGACTAAGTTCCAAGGAGGCCTTAGCTTTCCTAGTTGCCTCCCTACATTTTCTGACAACGGTCCTATATTCCTCCCAAGTGGCCAGCCCCTTCTTCCATGATCCATAGATTTTCCTTTTCCACTTGAGTTTGCCCAGCAGTCCCTTGTTTAACCATGCTGGTCTCCTGGCTCCCTTACTTGATTTCCTACCCATTGGGGTGCTCTGATCCTGAGCTTGGGAGAAGTGGTCCTTGAATGTTGACCATCCTGAGCCCGTTTACCATCTATTACCCTTTCCCATGAGACTTCCCTCAACAATTGTTTGAAGAGGCCAAAGTTGATCCTCCTGAAGTCCAGGGTTGTGATCCTGCTAGGTATTCTGTTCCTCCCACACAGGATCCTGCACTCCACCATCTCGTGATCACTGCAGTCAAGGCTGCCATTGACCATCACTGCTTCAACAAGGCCCTCCTTGTTGGAGCGTACGAGATCCAGCAGCCCTCCTCTCCTAGTTGGCTTGTCCACCACTTGCATTAAGAAGTTATCGTCAGTGCTCTGGAGGAACCTCCTAGACTGTGAGTGGCTGGCTGTGTAGGCCTTCCAGCAAATATTGGGGTAGTTAAAATCCCCCATGAAGACCGAGGCCTGTAGTTGTGAGGCTGCTTTCAGCTGCCTATAGAAAGACTCATCAACTCCTTCGTCCTGATCAGGAGGTCTGTAATAGACCCCCACAGCTGTATCACCCATGCCAGTCTGCCCCTTAATTCGTACCCACAGACTTTCCACTTGCTCCTCATCTGCCTTTGGGCAGAACTCAATACATTCTAGTTACTGTCTCACACAAAGAGCAACTCCACCACCTCACTTCACTGACCTGTCTTTCCTATAAAGGACATAGCCATTCATGACCACATTACAGTCATGTGAGCTGTCCCACCATGTCTCTGTAATTGCCACTAAATCATAACCCTTAGAGCTTGCACAGACCTCTAACTCCTCCTGTTTATTCCCCATGCTGCCTGCATTAGTGTGCAGGCATTTCAGGGAGTGAGCTGAGCATGCTGGTGGCACCCATGGAGTGCTCAAACTGAACACCGCAATCTGAGCACACAAGGCTCATAGATCAGACCTAATGCTAGTTTTAGTTTGCTGCTGTGTATGTCATATGGGTCTCACAGTTAAATAAAAGTACTTCAGCATTAATCTAGTCAAATGCACTGTACTGAGTGCAGAAGGGCTTCTGGATGCATAATACAACTCTGAAGCCTGTTTCTAGTGTGGTATACACCCTAAAAATCCAATTTTTCATCAGGATGTAAAATATCTACTTTTCTCACACTTACTGAGGGTTTCTAGGTAACAGGGAATGATCAATAGTTAAAAGAAGCATTTAATCTATACATAAATTTGAACTCTAAATATGCAGAGCCTACTAAGTGTTGATGCATTGCTTAAATACTAAAGACAAAGGTGCAGTGTATGATTTAGTTACCTCCCTAGCTGATAAATATTCTTATTTAAATAAATATTTTGGTGGTTTACTTACATGATTTTATAAGAAGAAAACCCTTAAGGAAAAAAAAAATCATGATTAAAAAAAAAATTACTTTCAAGAGAAACCTTTTTAACCTGATTGAGTTTTGGTGTCTGTGTATATCTATATTGCTGTTCAGTAGCAAATAGTCATATGATTAATATTTGGTTTATAATTAATAACATTGATGAATTCTTATCTTGATCTTTGTAGACAGATTAAGGCTGACCCAGAAATTTGCAGTTCCAGCAAGTTTTGGCTGTGAGGTGTCAGCAGTTCTCATAAATTCTGGATTTAGACTATTAAAGATAGGCAGTCTTAAAAAAAAAAACAACACATAGACTCCTTCAGTTAACTTAGTTTTCATGACTGCTAAGTCAATTTAGCTGAAGAAAGAGGTAACTGCTATTGTTCAGTACCTGTGTTACCTAGGATTCCTAAGCTCTGTGTTATCAGTGGAAAAACATAACTAATCTCTCATCCTAGAAATAAGGTTATTTATTTCTTGTATGGGTTTGAAATAAGTGTTTTGCAGCTGCCAGATACAGATATATATATACTGCAGCTGAGTCCTGATACAGTATCAGGATGAAATGCAACATGTGCCATTGTTCCTGTGGTTTCCTTTGGAAAGCATCTCTGGTGCATGGGCTGAAACATGACCTGCATACCTTAACATGTTCCCTGGTTGTCCACCTCAGGAATGGACAGCTTCTGAAGGAAACTATCCAGGCAGGAATCTGAATGCTGTATGAAGTCCAACCACTTGTGATACACTTGTGTAGTGCGAGCAAGGGCAGGATATTGATCTGAGCGTATCAAGTTCCATTTACTCTTAATCCACCACTGGTTACTTGGTTTTACTATAATTTATAATGTATGCTCTTATCATGCACTGATCTCAGACCTGTGCTTCGCCTGGACAAAACACAAACAGGGGACTCAAAATGCTGTCACTAAGGCTAAGTGGATTTTCTGGCTATGGTAATATGAATGGAAAATCAGAGCATTGTATATTACCCAGATTTCCTGCAGCAAAAGGAGTCCCATTACACTCACTTCAGTGAACATAATTTTTTAAATTCTTGAACAGGCAGGTCTTTTATTTTGGGTTTTCTCCCCGTAAGCAATGTGTTACAATTCATCTGTGTTAAACAAAATTCTCTTCGCCTAGCCAAAGCCTTTGTGTTTATTATCTGCTGCTTTAACCACCTTATCTCTCTCTCTCTGTGGTTAAATCTGTGTCTCTTCATAAATGATTCTTTAAGAAAAGCAAGTCTAAGGCTATTTCTGCAGGGTCTTTATCTGCAGTGACTGATGACCTAATGACTTAGTGTATCTAATACCTACATTTGGCTTTACTTTACAGCTGAACTTCTAAACACAGGAAGAGCTCACCATAGAAACAAAACAACTACATTTTTTTTCTTACAGATTCTGCCAGTGGAGGCCTTTTCAAGCCCTCATCTCCCTGTTTTCCTTCTCTGTCATCTCTCTTAACTGAAACTTGCATCAAGTTGAATGTTGAAAAATTACAGTGCTTGAAACTACTCGAGGAGATGTCTGAAACTACAGAAATAGAATAAAAATATATATGAGAACCACCCACTCCTGCAGATGCAGGGAGAGCATCCTTTTTCTCTGCAATGGCAAGGGAATGGATGTACCCACCTCTTATCAGAAGGTGTCAGTGTTGCCCCTGCCCTTCCCTATGCAGCAAGGCTGAACAAACCGAAACCCATGGGTCATTCATGAAGTTTCCTTTTGCACTACTAAAAAGCTTTTCAACACCTGCACATATGGCTGCAATATTTTGGAAAATATTTCTGGATACAAGTTGGTCTCTGGGAGACGTGTAACATTGTTTCCGAACAGTAGAACAAGGTAGGGGTGTCGATGTCGGGGGTGACAAGGCTGGATTTACAGCACTGAATATGCTTTTTATACCACTGACATTTCAGTTGCCAGAGCATAGGAGTATTTTCAGACTAGTTCAGCTTTCTTTTATTTGTCAAATACTAACTGTGCACATATGTAATTGTTAATTTATAGGTGCTGAAAATCAGATACATCTGCCCAAATGCTGATTCTGAGAGATGCATTTGAACCCAAAATATCTGCTCCTTATGTTCTTATCTAAATCCTTTTGACATTGTTACCTCCAGGTCAGAGGAAAGGAACAAAAGAGATTAAAAAAATATCCTTCCCAAAACTACGAAGTATACAAGAACAACCAAACCCAGCCCCTTTTGTCTTTGTGTGGTGCAAAGGGGGCTTCAGGGAAGGTGAGGTCCTGTACCTCTGCTGGGGGAGATGTAAAGATCTGGGAACTCAATAGCATTTTACTTAAACATCCCAGCAGTAAAGCAGCTCTGCTATCACTTGTTTTCATAACTTTGTTCTTGTTTGGGAGATTATATTTATATCCATTATACTTTCTCAAGTCTACCTCCTCTCCCCATCATTTGAATACATTTTATAAAATTATATTAAACAGGTAAAATGTATACAGGCTTTAGATGGTCTTGCTGTTGACATCAGCCTTACACTAGCAAAATTTGCTACATTTGACTGGGATTTTTAATCATTATATAAGATATTAAAAAAAATCCTTGTATTAATTTATGCTGAATAATGTTTTTGCACTAGATTAATTGTTTGAGGAAAAAAATGAAGCAGAAGGAGTGTGTCATATAGACATTTTGACTTTGGATAGCTTCTTTTCTTTCAAGTCTCGATCAGATTATTTCTAAATCCAAAGAGAATTTTCAGTGAAGTGCATGTTAAACATTGGGGTTTTCTTATCATGGTTTGCATGTTTCCAATTAAAAAGCCTCATTCTGTTGACACTGGAGTAATTGGCAAACTTCCCATCAGCTTCAGTGACTGTAAAGTGAAGCCCTAATGTTACTACAATGTTAAGATTAATAAAGACATTTTGACATTTTTTTACCTCCTCAGGTAAATAACTTCTTAAGAAAACTGTCCTGAACCCCCTAACTATAAAAAAAAACCAAACAATATTTTTAGGCAAATGGTAGTAGGTTGTTGTTTTGTTCTCTGTCTCTTGAAGCAACTAGCATCTGGTGCTTCAAAGACTTCATTAATTATATTTACCCAAGAGCATTATGCAATACATGAGCTGAGCCACAGAAATTTTTCCTTCATTCTTTCAATAATCAGTTTATACCTTGAAGCAAAAGATATTATTATATTTAAGCTTAATTCACACAACAAAACTTGTTTATCCATAAAACCATTTAGTACGTCTAAAACTTGAGACTAGGGAATCAGACTGGCCTCCTATAACACCAAATCTCAGAAGTTTACTCCAGATAGACTCAGGTCTTTCCTTTGCTTTGATCCAGTCCTAAGAAGGGAACTCTGCTCTCTCCATTCACTGATAGGAACTAATGCTTAAGTGACCAGAAGGCTAGAAGAGATGATCATCCCCACTCACTTGGCAGGCAGCTCCCCAAGAGAAAGAAATAATATTTGAACTAGTTTTTGTCTGCATACAAGTGTGCTCAGCTGGAGAAACTTTGATGAAAGAGCTCTTTGCAGGAGGTAGGTTTCTGAGATATCAGGAAAACTAGAGGAAACTGATTATTTTCCTCTCATTCCTACACAATTTTGGACCTCAAACATCAGGTCATCTCTAACCTTCCTGTATGCTGTCACAGGGCACATTGACATTACTGCCTTGCTTGTGACTGCAGCTCCTGAAGCCAGGATAAGCTCCAAGCAAGTAGTTTTGTTTGGGTTTTTTTCAACATTAGTGATAAAAAGGAATTTTATGGGACTAGCTTGCTGCTGCTGTCATTTAGAGGCTTTGGAGGGAAGTCACTGGTGGGAGAGAGAGGAATAGTGGCTTCTGTTTCAGCAAAAAGATAAAAGGTTCAGTGTCTCTGATCCAAGATTTACTTTTGATATGGTACAGATGAGCTACCGTAACCCACTTGCTCTGTAGCCCCCTCGGTAACATCCTCTCCCTCTCCATGGTTCAGCTTCAGTATATTCCAGATGCATAACCTTGGCTGAGGCTGTTGAACAAATTGTAAAGTTGTGCAAAAGAGCTTTGAAACAATCTGTAGACCAGAGCCATGTGACATAAGAAAGTTCAAATTGAAGAGTCAGGATTGCTGAGACAGGTAAGTTACAGCTCAGGGATTCAAGGGGAAAAACATGAACACGAAAGAAGGAAATATTACAAGGGACTGGAGTATGGCAAGTCAGCTACACTGAGGATCAACTCTAAAGAGCAGCAAGGGACAACCCTTTCCCTCCTGAGAGAGCTCTGCGTGACCGCCAGAGGCCTCATGATGAACCCACTGATGCTAAATCTGATAGTAGATATTCCTCAGTCCTAGCTCTGCTGGGTGTAAAGCTCCTAAGTAACAAACCCCTAAATAAATTATTTATACTTTTAAGTAGTATATACCCTGCTTACAAAGTCTGTTCGTGCATTGCTGAGGGTGCCCTCATATTTAGCATAATTATTCTTGGGAGATAGCCTTAAAAGACTTTTGTTGCTTATTTGAATAGGGTTATCATCTTATTGAGATCCTAATCATCACATATAACTTTAAACAATCTATTTTTTATTTAACATCTGTATGAAGGGCTGCTTCCCACACTATCTGAATGTTTACTGGCTGGAATCCCACAATACTGTGGATGTTATTCTTACATAATTACCACCCTCAGCAGATGGTATTTCAGGAAATGATGTTAGTTCATTAGTTATGACTTACAGATATTAACAGATTACTGAAAATCAAGGTGTGTTTCTCTTCTGCTAAATGACTGATACTTTGCATAGTCCATTTGTGTGGACTCTGCTATTTTCCTGCCAAAATGGTAAAATAGTTCTGTATAAAAGGGACAATTGCTTACTACTGCTTAAGGAGTACATAAATTGATTGACAGCAGACTAAGTTTTGTGCATTCCTCTTATTTTAACTCCACTGGACTACAACAGTAAAGGACAAGTAGGACAATACCTTTGTCTAGAAATTCAGGTGCCTGCTGTGTTTGGAATTGACTGTCTCTGTGAATTTAATCAATTTAACTCAGAACAGGTACCACTAGAAAGGATGAATACAGCAACACCTTTGCACAAGAAAACACTTCCTCTCCACTCTCAACCTTGAGCATTATACCAAAAAATATCCCAACAAAAATGTTGAAAGTGCAAAACCAAAGCAACACCATCAAAACCCAAACTTGGGAAAGCAATGAAAATAAAAATTTGAAGAAAGCTAGAATCATGCTGTGACAATATATATATATTTTTTTTTCCTTAGGATAACCTGAATACTGTTGATTACTGCAATGGAAAAATACTTGAGAGAAAAAAAAATCAAATCATGACTTTCTCCCTTGAGTTCTCACACTCTCACTGCTGAGCAGATCTATAATTGCATTTTATTGAATGTGTGGTCAGGCTAATCAGGAATAAAAGAGTCCTGAGTGAGACTTTGCCCTTTGCAAACTAGTCTACAAATTGTTTTAGTGCAGCTTTCTAACATATTGGGGAAGGAGAAAGGCAAAGGAGAACTATTTGAAGATAATTTGGTTTTAATATGCATTAACTACCAGCACAAATACTTAAGGGAGGAAATGTTCTTTTTTCTGAAACAGCATTTCTACTTAATCAGCAATGAAAAGCCAAAAGAAAAGGTAAGAGAGAAGATGGGGAAGAAAAGAAAATGGAAAAGAAAGAGAACTTCTGTTCTGATATTGTCCCTGATACTCTGAGTTTGTCAGTATTCCAAGCTGGCTAACTAATGCTGTCAGTCAAGGGGAAATAGAAGGATTCAGGGATGCTCATTGCAATCAAGTGTTCTGGGTGTCACACAAACCAAAGAGAGATGATATCACAATTTGAGAGGTTATATACTATAGAGGAGTGTAGGTATCCAAAAAAGAACAAGTAGAAATGACTCAAAATAGAAAGCAAGTGAAAAGAGGATACTGGGATGAAAGCAAACACCAGACAATTCTACAGGATACATTTTCAAAACCCCTGACACTCCAGGGGTTTTTCCTTCAGTAGTTTCAAAAGCTGAAACTTTAAGATGTAAAAGATGAAACATTTTAGCCATCTGTAATTAATTTTTAAAATTATTGAAGAAATTTAGTGAAAAGATTCACTAAGATTTTTTAATGACTTCTCTGTCTTTCTGAATCCGAACTAGTTTCAGTGGGTGTCTTCTTCTCTCCTTGGTACAAGTATTTAGAAATTTTAAAAATGAGTGAAAACTTAAATTTAACACAATAACAGATTTATTTAGAAAACAAAGTGAAAGCAAAATCATTGTTTCCCTACACCCAAGCAGTTTAATGACCGTCTGCATTCTCTTCTATGGAAAGGTATGGTACCCTGCTCGTGATACCTGGTTATAAAGGAGACTGGCAGCTATGAGGATTACATACTGTTTTCCAGTTCAATAATTTTGCCAAATCCCAAGTGTTGCTATAGGTGGAGTAACAAATACAGAGGAACATATGTTAACATATGGTCTGTACAGTGACCATCTCCTCCAAGGTGAGTGTAGTCACAGTCCTGGAGCTCTTGTTCTGGAAAATAATTCTTACTTCCTGACAGAGTGAGAATTAAGGATTTTCGGTAGACAGACTTTACATATTATGGGAAGATTCTACCTTGCAGTTGCATAACCTATGTAATTACATTTATTTCACATTGATATATAATCTTTTTAATTTCCTTTGTAGCCACACAGCAAAGCATGTTTTTTCTACTTTATTATCTTTTCAAAGAACATCCCCTCTCTCCATGGGTTCATGAACAAACACCCTTGTCAGAGATAGGTTCATTAGAATTTTAATTATTTTCTAATTGTATGATATTTCCTCTCATTTTTTCCCCTAACTGATGAGTTTCACATTTCCTCTTGACTAGATCTTAAATCCACTGTAATTATTTATATAAAGGTACATTGTATTAAAGTATCTACTGAGGTACATGATAAGAGAACTTGTGTGTGTGTGACACACTCAAGAGGGGTAATCTTTGTTGTAAGAGTGCATTACGGATAACTATTTCAAGTACTATTGAAATAGTGTATTTTTATGCTAGCCAACATTTTACAATCATAAAATAGGATGCACGTCTTCATATGTACACCCACTTGCACTCAGCATGTCTACAGGAGATGATAATCACTTTGCATGCACAATCACAGCAGTTGCATCTGCCAGGGAGGGTGTACATGCACATATTTGAACACTGAACTTTGACTCTTAAAGGTAGTAAAACATCTATGAACTGAAGCTTATGACTTGGTCATGTAAGAGTGCCTTTCAAAAATAAGGGCAGGCATTTGAACATTCTGATTTTAATTTACTGTGTCACTGGAGGGTTTTTGTGCCTGTGAAAAATGGTGCCTATTTTCAGTTTATCTTATTCAATCTTACAAATAAACATTGTTATATTTCCTTGTTGTTTCTAATGTTTTCTATTGTTTTGTCCCCATTAATGCAAAAATATGTACTTCTCTTCCATGAGCCATGCTTAGACACTGTGGGTTGTGTCTTTTTAAGCTGAAACTGCACAACCTGAAACTTGTTTTTTGAAGAGGTCCTTGATTCCTGCTGCTGTTTATGAAACATGTTGCTATTGGAATTCAGTGATTTGACTAAGACCAAATTTCCTTTTCAGATGAACAATTCTTCCATGGGATAAAACTTGAAAAGTTGTGTGATTTTGCAGAGTCTTTAAGGATTTGAATTAATCGTTTTCAAAGTCAGCATTGTGTCAATCCTAGATGAATATTGCTCCTGCAGGAAAAAAAAACAACTCCCTGTGAACTGTGTGCTACTCTGGAAAGCTGTCAACTCCCATTCAACATCAACCAGGACTCAGGTGACCTCTGATTAGCTGGCTGTTAGCCTGCAGCTAAATGAGTTAGTAGTTATTAAAGCTGAAAGACACATCCTACCTTGCATTATAAAAGAGTATTTAGTATTTATTCAACTATGGACAGCTTCTAAAACTAGTGTAAGAAAACAGTCAACCTATAATGATCTTCCTATTTATGAAAAGATCCTTCTTTCATCTGATTCCTTCTGGCAGCAGTAAAAACAAAGCATCTATTTAATGATAATGTTTTAAATAAAGATTCATAGAATCATAGAATCCTAGGGGTTGGAAGGGACCTCGAAAGATCATCTAGTCCAATCCCCAATTCCTTTGACTCTACTGCATCTTGCAAACTGATTTTCATTCAGCAATTCAAGTAAGGTTTAAAACCTTACAATAGGTAGTTTAGAAGTGTAGAGGAACATTCATTGAGGGCAGAAATTTCATTTTGAGTGCATACCGTTTTCTCAGTTTTCAGTATGCATTCCTGCCTTATGTCTTTCATAACTACTTCTTTTCAACCTGCAATGGCCCCACAGTGAAAAGCAATGTACAAAGCACTAAATGGAAGGTACAAAAGAAATGCATAGATCAAGTAATGAAGGAAGGTTAATATTTGCTATTCCTCTCTTATGCTAAATCATTGAAACTGCCTTCCTCCTGAAAAAAATAATGGGTAACAACAAATTTAAGCAAAAACAGAGGTAGTGCTGGAGTTAAACCAAAGACATTAGAGCATCTGTTCAAGGTCACATGAAGTGTCTGTGTAGTTCAGCATCTGGTCTCTTGATGGTGGCCAACAACAGATGCCTGGGGAGCAGTATGAAGCAGCAGAATACAAGGAGGGATATTTTCCCTTGATGGTGGAAAGAGACAAACATTCAGCAATCTATGTCTCTGGGACATCCTCAGAATATGGAACCAGTGTCATCTCAGACCAGGAGATATTCTTAAGGCACACAGATGCAATTCAGGCACCTCTTCTCACCACTGCTCAACACGTCCTTTTCTTTTGCTGCTAGTCACAAGGCCTTTCTTCCTCAAGTTGGGGTGACATGCCCTCTGGTATTTCTCCCTCCAAACTTCTGGGTCTCCTTTGATTTTGAACAGAGCTGACAGGTCACACTTACCTACTTCATGCTGAGAATCCACACTGTACCACAGAAAGTGGGTACCTGAAAGCTGACCCCTTACCACAGCAGTCACTGTATGAAACACTGTAGATTCACAATACTTATAGTTGGCTACTGACTGGGTCTGGAGGCAACTGAAATCAATGAACCATGCTTCCCTAGTGTTTCCTAAACAGTTTGTTACGAAACGCCAAAATCTTGAGCAGCTACATAATCTGCTTGCACTGGATCTCTGCTGAGATCTGAAAATGGGATTGAAGTCCTGTTTATTTTTACCTTCAGAAGTTGTTCCATTTAGGAGGCCAAGAATATGCTTTTCAGGTCTGACCATGCAGTTCCTGGCCTAAACCCATGAGTCCAGCTTTAAGACCACTGGCTGTGAAGACAGTAAATTCAGACTCTGAAAATATTCTGACCTGTGTCACCTGCATCCCAGATAAATGCTTTGTAAATAACCACTTTCAGCTAAAGCTATTCTGTTTTGTAGGGGTTCATAAAATACTTACTAAGCTAGACAGAATCATGGCCATAGTGTTTTGTGGTTAGTATGCCTACTGGAGAGAGAATAAGCCTAACTTACAGGCCCCTACTGTCACAATTACAGGTATCGTTAGTCAAAATAGAGAATATCCACTCAGTCCTTTGTGGCCACTCAGTATTTTACTAAGAGTTTAACTGCTCTGCTAAGCATTTTTTCATAATGTTTTCATGGCAGCAGTTGATTTTCACTTGGTAGGTTCATTTGAGCATCTTCATGTCATTATCAAGGAAGTAGGTTTCTGGTATGTTTTACACTTCCTTCTGATTCAGCTGAAGTTGGGCTGCAGCTAATGATGCTACATTCTCCATACTGGCTTTTTGATCAAATACCAGAAGGCCTTAGTACTTCCCAGCATATCAAAGTTTGGTTGATCTTCAGTTCTCTCAGATGTGTACTAGCTTTGAGGTTAGAAGAGAAAAAAAAAAAAAAAAAAAAATTGGCTTGCTTCTGCTGCTGTCCATTTCCTGTTTCTGTGCAGATGTTACACTGAGTTTGTGATGTAGATATATGGTAATGCTATTTTTTTCATAAAATAACGGTAGGAAAATATTCTGGTGTGTCTTTTGAAATGGAGGACCAAAAGGTCTTTTTTTAAGAGTCCTTTGTTTTAACTAACCCATGACCTTCCCTTTGCCAGGTTGTCTGTAGTTTCCTAGCAAATGGTAAGTGATGCAATTCTGTAATCAATGTTTGAACGGAAGGGATGTGCTGTACCAGTGTTTCTTTTTACTGTTTCTAAAAGGCAAGACTAACCAGCACTGCCTCCTATGAGATTCCACTTTAAACTGCTTTGCCTTTTGGTTTCTCAGTCCAACAGAGGGTTTTGTGGAGCACAGATCATTAACATTTTACATGTTCATCAATGTATTACACAAATATTTTTTAAGACAGCAGGGTTAACTCTGCATGGAGATGGTTTTAGAGCTGATACCAGCAGTCTGAAATGGAAAAGAGACAATTATTATAATTATCCAAGAAAACTCACTGACATGAATGAAAGAAGTGGAGAATAGTCATACAGGTTTGTTTTGTTGTTTTTTTTGTGTTTTGGTTGGGTTTTTTTTGTGGCACCTGGATTGCATAGGGCACTTCAGCTCTGAATCTAGTCTTTTGTTGCTTAAGTTTTGTACTATTGTCTTCTGTCCTTCACAGTCATATTCCAAATGACTCTTGCTTCTCCAGTGCATGTGTTACTGTTGAGTTCTTTAATATTTTTGTATTTTCCAATGAACAGGAGAAGTCTTGTGTTCTCCAGACTACAGCTCTTCTGGTTTCATGAGGATGGTGATGTCAGA
Organism: Apus apus; assembly: GCF_020740795.1. Taxonomy (NCBI): domain Eukaryota; kingdom Metazoa; phylum Chordata; class Aves; order Apodiformes; family Apodidae; genus Apus; species Apus apus. Next base: position 167,399,307 of record NC_067282.1, read on the forward strand.
TGCTTTTAAACACCTCTGTTATGAGTTTGTTGTCTCTTGTTTTCTGTTTTCAACTTCTGATTTCTATTTGTACTCAAACATCAAAGTTTATCCAATACAACTACCAAACTGTTTAAGTTTACATGTCACCATGTGATGTTGAAGTGGGACCTTGTGAAGACTTGTGTGAACTGTTCTGTTGCATAATTTGTGCTGTCTCTGCTGTCCATGTTCCATTTTTTGTTCTGAAATCTCCCAGTGGAGTTTTAGCCACCTTCGTAAATGATATGTAGACATATACAATATATATGGCTTAATCTGAGCTACTAATTTTAGACTCTTCTTTTTTTTTTTCTTTTTTTTTCTTTTTTAATGAAAACAGAAACTTTTAAAACACCACTAATTTGATTTGCTTTGGATGACTTGTAGAAGATGGGATGAGCTGCACTTTAGACATGTTCATTTCTCCGTATTGCCTAAGAAGGAATCCAGGTGAGACTAGGTTAGATTAAACCCAGTGTTTATTACTTTTACCTATTAGTACCATAAAAACCAGCAACTCCCACCAAACCTTCAAGAAACCTATTATTATCTTTCCTTGCAAGGTTTTTCTGCTATTTCGTGTTCCTTTTCTTCTCCTTCTTCCAATGTTTTACTGGCATTAGCATTCAAGAACATTTCCTCCCTAGAGCCTTCTGTATTTCCTTGAGGCATGATACCTCTTCTGCAGTTCTGCAGTTTCTGCTCTCTCTTTCTGCTGAAATACAGTTGTGATGGCTGTAACTTCAAACATTGCCTTCAAGAGCTGCTATTTTTTTTTCCTTGGTTTCAATCTCTAGTTCATATTTCTATGCCTCTCTCACTGCCTAATCTGTCCCTCAGTTCAAAATAGAATATCCTAGAGTACATTTCTGGTTTTAGATTTGCACTGTTCATTTTCTTTTCCAGCTTCTCTTTACTCCCCAAATTTATATGCATTTTGGCATAGAAGGTCTATGACAGATGCTGTTTCTTGTTTCCCCATGTGATCTTGAGTCTTAGAGGATCTGAATTTCATGTTCATGCAAATGTGGTTTATCCAATTCTTTTTCTGTGACATCCGAGTTTTGTGTTTTCCTGTTTTGAAACAGAAACAAGAAGAACAAATAGCATGATTTGGCCAACAATATCCAAACCCCAATATTCTATCCATGTTGCTACATGTTTCTTTGACATGGCACTGGTGTGTCACACTCTTCTGTGACTCCTATCACAAAGATTGATTAATAGCCAGCTCATTGCTCTCTGAATGCAAAATATTTTCATCCTGTTCTCCTCAATGAAGCAATGACTGACAGACTGCTCTGAGACAAGGAATATGGTGCCTTGATTCCCACCTGGATACTATGTTCTCTGTAAAGTATCATCTTATGAGCACTATCTCCCCTAAGTGCTTATCTTTACTGCTGCCTGGGGAGCTGAGATTACTTTTTTTTTTTTTTTTTTTGTAAGCACTTTTTATCTGCAACCACTTCCTCTGATGTGAAGGATTTCAGATTTATATTTTTCTCTCTTTTATCATAATCTATGCCAGGGCTGAGTTGCTTTTTCAAATGCATCAAGTTCAGAGTGGCAGTCGTGAAGTAGATTAATAGGCCAGAGTCTGGAGGAGTGTGAGGGTCCTACCTCATATCCGCAGGAGGGAGGTGTTGGGGCAGAGATTTCTTGTGCCAGTACAGGTAAGAAGGTGATGGAGGAGCTGCCTGCCAAGCTGATCATGGGAGAAGAGGGAATTCCAAGGAGAAAAAAAAAAAAAGGATACAGTGGTGGGAAACAGAGGCCAGCTTTAACCAGCAGCTTTAATGCACTAAGAAGAATCATAAAATTCTCTGTTAGTCATGTTAGTTGGATAATCAATGTCAGCCAGTTCTGGAATGAGCTATATCATGGCTGCACTTTACAGCAGAGCTCTTAAGTATGTGAGAAATAAAATTTCTCATCCAAATAGATGAGAAAGCTAACTTGCATAGGCAAAGCCCTGTATGAGAAAGTCATTGAGTTACCAGGCTCAGTCCCTCTTCCCTTCTTCTGAGAATATTTTGAGAAAAAGAGTTTGAATAGGTGACTAAATCTTAGGAAAGATTTCATAGTTTAAGCCAAAGTAGTGAAAAAGATGAGCCAGAATTACAAATCTTAGATTTTGATTCTGAAGTCCGAGTTCTGCCAGTGACATTGCAAACAACTTCTACTCTGTGCTGTGTGGACTTAAGCTGCTGGGTCATGCATGAGCATTATAGTGATAGAGGCAAGAATGCAATGGTCCCAGGAGAGGCACAGGTGGCCCACTGGGATTTCCCAGGGAGATCCTTTTTATCAAGTCACAACCCTTTTCACTTCCTCAGAAAAGAGGTAGGACCACTACTCATGTAAGAATCTGGCTAGTAATGGTCTGCTGTATTCCTTTTGACACAGTCTTTGTAGGTGTGTAAGTGGACCCTCTTTAAGGTAGGTGGTCCCTTCAAAGAGCAAGTGGGAATTTATTGCTTTAGGTAAGAATATTGGGGAATTTCAGGTATTATGAAACAGCCTCGAAAGAAAAAAAGACACTCCATTTGCTTAGTGTATGACACTAGATAATAATCCACAGAATTCAAGATGAAAATATAAAGGTTTGGGAGGAAAATAAAATACGTCTTGGGAGAAACGCGTATGCTTCAAATGAAGACAATGGCACTTGTATTTCTTCAAATTAATGTAACTAGCCAATCCTGAAACCAGTCTTTATGCCCTATGATCGCTTGCAGTTAGAATTGCTGAGGCTTATGACAGTTCCTGCTTTTGTGAAAAAATTAAGGAAAAAAAGGTGAAAAATGAGAACATTTGTTATGAAAATTTTTAAAAAACTCTGTTCCTTTCATCAGCTTCATTTTAAATTTCAAATTGTACGGCCAACTCTGGCATCAACAGCTAAGTCATTCTTTGTGCAGAGCTGTCTCCCTTCTGTCTTGTTTATTTTTTCCATTGAAAAAAATCTTGTGTTGAATAATTTGAAAAGATTTAGTTTAACACTTTTTTGACAACTTGAGTTGTTAAGGTTCATTCCTCTAACAGCTGAAAGTAATGGAGTGTTGTGTCTTTTGAGGTGACAGATAAAAAATTTGTTACTATATATTAACACAAATAAATATACAGGAAGTCAAATAACTGCCTCTTTGCAGTAACACTTCTCCACTGATGAGCGGTACGCATGAGCAATTTAATTTTCAGAGGTAGCCTTCCAAACAGCTTCTTCCTTACTGGTTAAATTTTGGCATGTTATATGTTGGAGATTCACAGAAGGTAGGGACAACAATACAGAGTTACTCAGAACTCTAAAATATAACAGGCTGAACTTCTGTGGGAGAGCTGAAAAGATTAAAGCATGCTAGGCTCCTTACCATCTAATGCTGAAAGAAAAATTCTGGAGTGGAAAACAGCTTCTTTCTACCTATGCCTTGACCTTTCAAAGCAAGGCAGGCATTCATCCAAATTTTGTATTTTCTTTGTTATTCCTTCTTTTCCAATTATATTAAATTTCCATAACGTTTCACACTGACATTTCTTTAGCCTCAGCTTTTTTATAACTATCTCATTATTCCAGAAAAGAAATCACAGATAAAATAGAAAACTACCAGCAAGGCCTTACACCACCAGCTCTGAGCATGGGAATGAGTTCATTGGAAAAACACAGCATTTGGCTGTAGAAACACAAAACAGGTGGCTATAGGTCAGTTCACATTCTTGTCCTCCCAAATTACCTTAACAAGCAACTCCACAGTGCTTAGTTTCTCAGCACGTTCCATCTATAATGTCACCAACTGGACTTTGGGCACCAAGCAGTTCAGCTTCAGGTTATTGCCATCAGGTAGAGTTGGCTGCCACCTGGACAGATTTTAAACAACTTACTATTTGCTTTTAAACAGGAAGGCTACTCAGAAATTAAGAACAAGCTCTTTCTTCTTCCATAAAATATCACAGGCTCTGTTGTCCTCTTCTGTAGATCTAAATATATAATTGGTATAAAACAAACAAAAAGAGTAATCAAATGTGTTATGCAAGTACATTAAAAGACACACTCCTGAATATTATCATTCTTCAGAAGGAATCATAAGGCCCTGGTCTAGGGCACTGTAGGAAATTATTAATGTATTTGGATGCTGCAATTGAAATGTCAGAAACAATAACATCTGAAGCCATTCCTCTATTGCTCTCACTCATCACCTTCCCATGTCCCCTTCCCTACTGTGAACTGGGACCAGTTTGGAAGGTAAAATGATAACAAAGATGGTAAGTATTCTTCTGCTCATTGTGAAAATGCATGCAGGGTAACATTTGGTATCAATACCATCTCTTGTGTAATCAGAGAAGTCATGGATGCCCTATCCCTGGAAGTGATCAAGGCTAGGTTGGATGGAGGTTTGAGCAACATGGTCTAGTGAGAGGTGTCCCTGCCCATGTAGGGGGTTTGGAACTAAATGGTCTTTAAGGACACTTCCAATCCAAACCATTCTATATGATTCTATCATTAAAGACCACTTGTATCCATTAATGTTTAGAGCAAAGAACAGTCTTCATAACAGTTTACTTCAACTCTGCTCAGACTGTGCTCTTGTTTTCCTAAGCAGAGCACCTAAGCAGTAAAGTAGTCTTTCAGTGCTGTGCAGTAAAAGCCATATTGTAACATGCTGTATTTTGGCTTGTTACTGTGGCATATCTTAGTGTCTTTAAGAACAAATGGGAGCAGTTGGCTGTAGATCATTAAACGGCTATCAAGTCATAGGGTGTCTAATTACCAGTGTGCACTTAACGGAAAGCTGTGACCTAAGGCAAAGGAGCCTGATTAAACAACCTGCCCCTTCTTGCTCACCTTCTCACACAGTAGTTTGTCCCCTACCCTTTGTCAGTAGTTCAGGGTAAAGGGGTGATTTAGAATTTTGCCCATAGCCATCTGTGTTGTCTTGGGTTTTATGGAAAACAAGCTGTTTATGAGCTAACCTACAAATATATTTATCTTCTGATTCTACTAAAATATTCCACTTTTTCCTTTCGACCTACAGAAAGGTAATCAATTCAGTCTTTCTGGTCTGCTTTGCATAGGTTCCGTCTGTCTAACAGGGAAAGGTAGGGAAAAATGCTGAAAACATCCTGGAGAGGAAAACTGCAGGCTTGGTGAGAAGGATTGGCAGTATTAATGTTCTTAATCTCACACAAAACTTCTCAGGGGTTGCTAATGACAGGTTAACCTACCACTGATCAGCTAATTTCCTTTAGCTTCTCCCATCTTTCATTCCCTAGCACATAATCCCCTGTTCCATGACTGTTTTAATTTTTCTTTTTTTCTTTGTTCCTTTATCTGTCTTAGTTCCTCAGGGTATTTTTTGTTTGCTTGCTTGCTTTTAGGATTATGAGGTCCTGGAGCACAAGTAAGAAATTCCCTTGCATGCAAACCGTTCAGTGCTGCTGACAAACCTGACAGTAACAGTGATGAGAGCTGGTGAGGACACTTTGAACTGATAATTTCATGTCACGAAAACCTTTTTGTTCAAAACAAAGTATTCACTATGCATGTAATTTTAATGGCTTTTCCCATCGACATGTTTCTGAGGTATGGGATGAAGTCTCCAGTAAAAGACTGAGTCAGAAGCCTCATCTTTCCTATCTCAAAATGGATATTTCAACAAAGCTCTGTTTTGTGATTATTTTTTTTAAATAATTTCTTTGCAATTAACCTTCTTTACAGAAATTTTAAAAAATCTTCAAAGTTTTCAAAAAATGTACATTCTCCTGTCAGATCTCAGTAATATTTTTGAGTAAGTAAATTAGTATCTTTGATGTGTAATTGTGACCTGATTTGATCTTTTTTTCTGGCTTTTCTACTATTATCTAATGTTCTGTTCACGATCTACTTTTCAGACCATGTATTTTTCAAGAACCTTGATGAGACCTTTTCAACTAGGACTTTTAAATGATTCACATTTTCCTTCACACTGGCTTTGGTCTGTTCTGGAGGCCATAAGAGGCCTTTTGATTTCTTGGTTGAAATCCTTGGTCCTTTGAACTTAATAGCATGCCTGTGCTTAGTTTCAGTACAGCCGCAGCTTCACCCTTCATCTCTTTCTCCTCTTCTAAGGAAAGTAGTGATCTTTACTACTTATTTACCTGTGGCTATTTACTGCATGATGAAAGCTCATTCCATAGCTAAAGTAGAGGCCATTCTACACAGTCACACACACCAGAGATACACAGTGTGCTGTGACAACATTAAATCATCCTTCCCTCTGCAGAGTATAAGGCTTGTATTGCCGAGGACCTGGAAGTCTGTTAGGGCTGATACCTGTTACTTAAGAGTACATTGCAATTCACTCTCAGGAGTTATGAAAGTGTGAACAAAGCCTTAACTGTGTATCTACCCTAGTAGTCCAGTGTGTTTCCACAGCTGTGAGAGAAGTTTAACTTTAGAGGTCCATTAGGAGGTTTCTTTATTCACTGGAATCCATTGCTTTTACATGCATAAAACATAGGCAGTCACATAGCCCTCCATTCCCCCACTAAGTCTAAGTCCAACACAGGTTTTTCCTGCTTACCTTAGGAAAGCAAGCAAGTTGAAAGCCATAGCATATGGTCCCATACAGCTTGTTAGAGGGGTCCCCATTTTTCTGCCTATTACTGTCTCTTTGTTGTGGTTTACTTCCCCTTTGTCTGCATCAGCATGACCACAGAGGTCAATGTGCTAGGAGGTGGGCTAGGAACAAAATTCATGTTATGATAACAATTCAGGGAGGGAACAGGTATCAGGACTGTTTTAAATCCAGATAATTCCACCGTCCTGAGTTTTCATGCCTCCCTATTAACAGCTGCATGGGTATAGTTGAGGACACTAATTTCTGTATCAATAAGATCAGAGGGACAATCTCTGGGGACAGCTTCATTGCTAAGCAAAAAGGCCATGGGAATATAATAAGATTTAAAAAAAATACAACAAAACAAAACAAAAATACCAAGTAATGTGAGTCATGGAAAAAGTCATGAGACTTAGCAAAATCGTTATTTTTGTTTCAGTTTCCATCAACGATAAATATGGTGCTGTTTCTGGTTTCCTACCTCACAGTGCTGACACAAATTCTAATTCATTAGATGTTTGAAATGCACTTAGGGATGCTGAGATAGAAGGCAAAATCTGTACTAATATAAAGAATGAGTGGTAATAAAAATGTAAACTAAAGAAATTATATACACAAATTTTCATGAAGCTGTTTAATAAAGCACTTAATAGTTACATTCTTTATGCCTGCATGTGAGCTATGTAGCTTGTTAAGACATCATTTACTTTATCTGCACATGCACTGTTCTACTCTTTACATAACATGCACATGTGCTTAAAATAAACCTGACCTCTTACTGACTCACTGCAAAAACCTGAAAGTTCAAAAGCATGCTGAAATGTTCTGTTCTTTGGAAAAAAACCAAAACAACAAAAAACCAAAAACAACAACAAAAAAAACCCCCACCAAATAAAAAGGAAGAAAAACTTGTGTGGTTTGCAGACTTTAATCAGTCTGAAAGAACTGTTGGTTTGCCCTCAGCATTCCTATGTAGCCCTGTATTGCCCTCTGGCCAGCAATCAGAGCAAACAGATTCTTCCAACTTCTGCTTCACTGCGTCTGTTCCAAGTTCTGCCATGCACAGAAAATTAGTACTCTTGAAATAAAATATTTTCTTTTTTTAAAAAAAAATGGAACAGGTGTTCAGGTCAATAGTTTTATTTTAAGTACTGATCCTGAAAATGTCCTCCTTTCTCCCCTACAGATAGTTAAAATTAACCAGTGCTTCACCAGATTGTTGGATTTTTCTCTGAGCAACATTTAGATAATTGACTGAACAAGCAGAAATCTATTTGCCTGTGTCCAATTTGTCAAAATATTTTGGGTGAGTTTTTTGAAAGCCAAAATTATTTGTTGGTTTAAATAAAAATACAAATAAATAGATCATGTTATTTAAAGGTGACTTGCAAAGCTATTTTTTCATTAGCTGTGACTCAACAGAAGCAAACCTGCACAGACTTGGGTATTAAAAATAGACCTACCATATGCTCATGTTATGCTTAATATGTCATAAGGATACAAACTTAAATTAAGATCAAGTCTGCCTCATTTAAATGCCTATTTTAAATCCTGTGTCCCTGGACAATCACTGAGGGAACTCCTTAACCTTCCATGTTAACCACCCATGTTTCCTGCACAAAGCAGACTCCTCCATGGGCCCGAGGTAGAAATTCCTGCTTTGGGCACCTCCTTGTCTCCTTTAGCTGGTTTGGGAGTAGTCTGTCTTTGCAGAGATTAAGGGCATTTAAATCTGGAACCAGTATTCCACCAGGATCTTACAGTGTGAATAGGAAATTTCTGATCCAGTCTACTCAGTCTTTTCTGAAGAGAGCCATTAAATAAAGAGTGATGCTGCTTTTTCAATACTGGCCTCATGAAAAAGAACACATGCCAGAACTGGGAATCCCTCCATCCCAGAGGTTGGGGCATCCCCTCAGAGTGGTGGACGAGTATCTGCCATCATCCAGAAGGTAGCTCCAGCCAGAGTGCATGCTTGTTCTTCAGCTCTTCTCCTCATAGACAAAATGATGCCTTAAATAACATGACCCTTCTGAGGCCACTCAAGCAACAGGTAAAAATGGACTTCACCCCAACGTGGTATGTAGATCACTGGTTTGGGCATAAGGGGCAACTGAGGGTCCTGGAAGCTATTCCTAGCACTTTGCCATTTTGTTTTTGAATCAGCTGTGTGCTAAGAAAAAAATTAATTCCATGCCAGGGTGCTTTCAATTGCTTCCAGGTCAACAGCTGTTAATTTTGAACACAGGGAAGTTTTAACTTCAGGAAGGGTGATACAGTGGGGATAACACCCTATTTTGGTCATTTTGTACCAGAAATCATAGCAGAGGTTTTAGTGGGTTCAGAGTTTTCAGTAGGTGATAAAAAACTACATGACCAGCTCAAGCTCCTGAAGCTCAGGGTCACCTAAAGGCCTTTGAGATGCTCAATTAATGCAGATGGTGGAGGATACAGGGCTGGAAAACAGGCATCCCTGATCACCTACAAAAGCTTTCCCATTTTCAGATTCCTAAATCCTACTTTAGCCCAACCGTAAATCAACCCAGTGACTAAAATATACTAGAAGCAGCTCACATGAAGTAATGCATTACTGAGTAGAGATCCTACAGATTATTTGATCGATTACATCAAGGCAAGCTAGTTTTTCCCAAAGGCAATGCAGCTGGGTTAGCTTGGTTCATTACCTGCACTGAAGAATCACTTTGTACAGCAATATTACTTTTGGTTGTGGACTTTGTTTGGATGGACTTAGGGCAAAGCAACTTTAAGCAATGTCACACTGGGCTGTGTGGGTGAACTAAGATCCTGAGTCAAAGTGTTTTTTTATCTTCACTGTGAATCATTGACCTTAGCAATGACAGCTGCTGTTGACACTTTGTCAGCCTGAAGTTACACAGCAGAACCACTGTAATACTCAATGTTGCAGCCCAGATTCTGGCTACAGCAAGACACAGAACACCACAGGACAGGAAATTTGACCCCGCATCCTTCTCTGTACGATGACTGAATTTTGACCTTGTAAAAACCTTGGCAAAACTCTTAAAGCAAAGCCCAGTGAGTTGCAGATCTGCACCATCTTTTGTTGAGCTGCTGTTACCTGGATTTATTATTTGAAACCAGGATCCAAGTAAGGGGAAGGAACACCAGAAAGGCAATGCAAGAAAACAGAGAACAGGGAGGAAAAAAAAAGAAAATAAGTTAAAAAATTAAAAATGGAGCATTGAATCCTTTGTCTTAAAGGTAATGTAAAATTCACTTCACTGAAAGAGGAAACTTTATCTTTTGGAGATGACTTTTGGTGACTAAACAACCAACTAGCAAGATTCAGGTTAAAATCCCCATTTTTTTCAATTTGAGGAAGGAGTGAAAGGTGTTGCCCCCTTGTTTTACACAAGTATCTTAGCCATTAGATTTAAGGATATTCATATTGCTCAGTAAAATAATATTTAAATGTAACAACTGTTTAACATTTAAACAAAAGAGAGAGGTTCTGAAATCAAAATAATCCAGGGCACAGATATATCTGGATTTCAGCCTTTGTTTGAAGCCAGCCATGGTAACATCCAAATCTATACATTAAAATATCCAGATGTTTAGCTGGGAGGAGAGTACACATCACATAGCAACCAGGACTTCTGTGTTTTGTAAAAAGCTTGGTCTGGTTATGCTGGTTTGGAAACTGCTCAACCAGTGCAATAATCAAGGGAATATTAAGTTGGAAGATCTAACTATGTTTACATTATAAATGACTGAGTACTGCCAGAGCTTGTGCATTATATGCTACGCTGAGTGGCAGAAAAAGAAATTAGGAAATGGTAACATTTAAGCATCAAAGTGTTTTAATTGTCATAGATTAGGTATTAGCTGAAAATGTATACAATTGTTTTTTGTCTTAGTTATCTCAGCCATTTGCAATCCTTATTCCATGAAATCCAAGAGAAGTAAATTTCTTAACACAGCACACTGATCCTGTTCTTCTAATAATGCTCAAGATTATGCCAAAATTTACAGCTGTGGAGGCTCTCTTCTGCCAGTTCCCATTACAGTTTTATAATCAGCCTTGTCTTTTTCCTTACCATGTTATGCTTTGATGATAGCCTTTGCCTTCTCAGATTAATTTTTTCTTGGTGCTAATAACACAGATTTCTTTTCCATCTGCCAGGGTAGTCTGTAGGATTAAAAAGAAGCATCAGGATCATTGGCATTCTGGAAATTATGACCTCAAACAATTGCTTCCCACCTGTAAATTTACCTTAAAACTACCCTTTCTCCTGTCCCATATCTAAATGCTTACTGAGTGTTATAGATCTCCTTCCTCTGACATTCAGAGACTTTCTGTTTCTGAACCTATATTTATTCCTGAACAGATTATAACTGTCCTTTTCTGTTAAAACTTAAATATGGATGACTTCACTTCTTATAATCCTGATTTATTCACTACCAGTGCAAATACAACATAGTTTAAAAAATGCATTTCTTATTTTCCACATGCATATTCATTAGCAGGTGGGAAGGATCATACACAATCACAGTGCTTACTGAAGCAATTTGCCTGCATCTGCCCACTATTTAATGTTCCAGGTCACCCGTCCTTTAGAATTATTTCTGTCACTGCTGTAGCACAGAACATTCTGCTTCCCCAAATACCTACCATTCCTACATGTGATGAAAGAGCGGCTCCTCCAGGACAAGGAAGAGACCCAAAGGAAGGAAACCATTTAACAAATAACTGGATTAAAATCTATACATGAGATGAAACGAGAACTTGGGTCAAATGACTGACAGTGATGCTGCCATGCCTGATCCACTCCACATTTGGTAACTCCAGAGGCAGTTCTGCCATCTGTATTTCCAGGTGGGAACACAAAGTAGGAATAAGGGATATCAGGGAGAAAATCTGAGGTGCTGGAGAGCTATAAGTGTGTTGTGGGTAAAGATGATGAGACCTACTTGGGCCGCTGGAATCATCTTTTCTTTAATGTATGATTTGTCTAAGACCAGGCCTTTCCAGTTCTTTGCAATGAGACTTTAAAGATTGTGTTATATGTTGCACATGCATTTAAGGCGCCTCTAGATCCTTCTTCCTGTGTATTTGGTTAGGCTTAAGTCCACTGGTTTTAGTGGAATTACACTGGCACAAAACTGGAATTATACAAGTCTTCATTGTGTCAGAAAAACTATATACCATACACAGTCTACCACATCAACTTATGTGTGTGCTGTTTTTGGTACTTTGATGGTGAACTGTAATTATAGTATGCCATTTCACTAATGATTTTCAGGACTTTCACTAAAGTGACAATCTATCATTCACAATAAGAGTAAGCACTAAAAATAAAGTCACAGAGAAATAATACATTCTTTGCTCTTCACTCATTTGGAAGTGATTTCCTGTGTTCCTTATAATGAGGAAAAATGTACTTTCTCAGTTGTAATGGGAACAAATTTACTAGACTATTTATAGCACACCTATTATATTACTGTGCTAAGAAATCTTTTGAAGAAAGGAATTTTTTCAGAGATCCACATTTTAATTCCCTGATGTTTCTCTCAACTTCATTGCTGTACAGTACAGAATTTCCTCGTAATCACATTTCTAATATTTTTTTTTATATGGGCAGGGTGATGTCACCACATTTTTTATTGGACTACCAAAATTTAATAGCCTTAACCCACCTTATTTCCAGCCTCAGGGAGCCATTAGATTTAATGGAGCAGTAATCTTCACATACTTGAGTTGGATTGGCAATCAGTTTCTTGTAATTGGATTAACAGCATATTCTGGGCAGCAAGACGCTCTGACAATTTGCGTATTTGTACATACACTGTTTCAGTATGGTTTACAATCTGATTATTTATATTTACACAGTTGGCTGGAGGTTTCTTAATAAGTTGTCACCTCAATTTTAATGTTAATATTAGTACCATCTTATGTTACCTGTCTCTGAATGGTTAAGTAACCATGGATGTATGCATAATAGGAATGCCACCCCACAGGGTCTATTTGCAGGTGTCAACAAATTACTTCATAACTCTTTGTTGTAAGATATCTTTTTTCTTCAGAAGAGAAAGGTACCACCTCTGGCTAAGCAATAGCCCATAGCGCTGCTGCTTAGGCATTTTCTGAACTCGTTTAGTTTTTGCTTTCCTACTGGTAGTGGAAGGTTTCTGATAAAACACTTCTGCAGATCTGCAGGGAACTGCTTTCTTCTTCTGAAAGTCTTAATGGACTCCCTCCATCATGAAGCACTAAGTGCCACTCGACAACCTTTGGAGAGGACTTTCCTCACAGTTATTGCAGTATAAGCAGGCATTGCACACCTGAACAAATATAATTAAACAAATAATACTGTACTGGTGTACACCATGGTAGCTATCTAACTGCTTATGTTGTTCTTAGAAATGACATTTTTAATTTATGTATATTTCTTAAAAATTGTATGTCTTCATATAATTTTCTGTTTAGCACTGACCTACTTCAACAGAAAGTCTCTCCTCACATCGGGGTGAAAGCACTATTGCAAACCCAATAAGAAAGGATATCCTGAGATCTACTAAAGCAAAAAAATCTTTCATTCCTTGAATAATTTTTGTTTTCTACAGACAAGTGGACCTTTGCAGAGGTTTATTATAGGGCTGACTTATTTGCAATGGATTCATTAGAATATTAACCACTTGACCTATATTATACAGCCACTACTCCAGATGGTAACAGGTTGACCTGAAAACACCCAGGAGAATTATAAATGGAGGTAGGGCTCAGATTTATGGTAAATGACCTGGGACTTTGCAAAACACTTTGGAATATTAGCTAATGCATTATGCTTATTGTTTCCTAAAAAAGTAGGGTCAGGAGAGGCCGATGACATTTTGTGTGACTGCAGTAGTTGCAAAGGGTAAACCATGAAACACGATGTTGAAGCCTTTTCTAATATTCAGCAGGTCTTGAAGAGAATTGTCTGAACAAGCTCCCAGCACTGATGAAACCAAACTCAAGGTAAATACTACTACAAGGGAGCAAAATCAGTAAATTTCAGTTTCACTTGCTACCTATATTTTGACAAAGGGCAAAGGCCTAAATTTGGACTGAAATATATTTATGTTGGGAGCTGTAGATATGTAGAGAAAGACAGTTTCTGTCTGAGGAATCTAGCCTTGCAATATAGATTGCAGGCTGTTACAATGAACAGAATTTCCTAGCTGAATTATTTTGTTATCAACAGAAAACCTGCCTTTCTTACACAGTTCTGTGTAAGACTGTCAGAGCTGGTGACTCCCTGTTACATAGGCTGCTTTTTTTGAAACCCTGCCTTCCTTTCACTGTTACATTTCTCTGAATGCTATGATGATCTCTATTTATTCCATTTAGGATTTTAAATACCTTTGAAAAAGTTATTTTAGAGATTAAGTTACATTTTGCTTTGGTTCTACAGAGCTTTGCAAAATATGTCTGATAAGAACAGACACTGTTTTTTCAAAACACTACGCCAAAAGAGACATTGCTGTGACAGTACAGCAACTTCAGGCTAATAGAGGCCAGCTGCTATCATTTGTCCTCGAGAGACATTTCACTGAGAGGCAGGCTTTGCTTGTCTGAAGCCCATCAATGTGTTCATCTGTTACCTGTGGGGTAGCAAAGGTGGCCAAGGAAGGAGTTGGGGAGAGGACCTCAGGAGGGGCTGGGTTCCCCTCTGTCATATCTCTGGTGAGGGAGAGGTGGTTCTCTCAATGAATTAGTATTAGGAACTTTTGTATATTAAACCTGTGCTGTCTCTGTTGTTTTGATGTCTAAGTTGCAGTTCAGCCTTGGACAGCCATTACAGGCCTAGAGAAAAAAGACTGAGGATATAGTATTTTAACTTTTCTAAAATGTGTGGGGGTAAGACTCAAATTTTTACAGCTTCTGCAGAGAAAATGGAAGGTTGTTTACAAGGTGCATTAGAGATTAAACTCACTCAAAAAGATTATTGTGTAGGCTCATTAATCTATCTATGTTTTTGGAGGGCAAGCATGACTTTTAAGAGTCCCAGAATGTTCCTTATACTGACCTCATGACATGTGAGTGAGTATACACAGAAGAAAAAAGCATTAGATTAAAACGAGGGAACTGAATTGTATGGCTCACGGCTTACCAGAAAGAGTTTCATCCAATACCAACTCATTTGCCTTAGAGTCTTTCCAAGTCACAATTCACCAAAGAAAAAATCTTATGTCATGTCCAGGTAGACTAACATCAATATGCATTGTTTCAGGTCAAAAGTCTTCAAAGTCTCCCCAGTTATTCAAATCAATCTGCATGGTAATCATATACAAAATGATCATAATTACAGTTCATCACTGGCTGGTAAAGACAGGAATGATTCCACAAACTAAGTTTAGGTCTAGCACATCTAATAGTGATTCCCAAAATAAAGTTTGCTGAATATGTTTGCCAACAACAGATTTTATTCTGGGGTTTTGTCTGAAGATGAACTCTTGCAGAAAACAGTAGCACCTTTTATCTCCAACGAAATGTGTAATACTGTCTCAGTGTCTTCTTAAAAGAAGTGTATTTCTTCTTCATTAGTATCTTTCCTCTTCATCACGTAGCTCATCCTCTCCCCATTAAAAATAACATCCAAGCCTGCTATGGTATTATTAAATCACAGGTTTTCTGTTCTGAAATAAAATTTTAAGTCTGTTGGGGATAAAAAGAATTATTATCTGCTTTGACATGAATCTTCTACTTTATTTGAGGTTGATTTCTAAAAATATATATAAAAAGCAAAAAGTTACATGTGACGTTCTGGCTTTTGACTCTGAGACAATGATTTCTAGCTTCCTCCTGAAAATAAATAAATAAATAAATAAATATTTTTTCCTAAAAACTACTTTTTCTCCTGCCCCTCTTTTTCTTCTGAAAATCAGTTAAAAAGAAAAAAAAAAAGTTTTTCTGCGTATTTTAATGCCCAACGTAATCAAGAAGATGTGTAGAAGTTATAATTGTGTTCACTCAATCACGGCTTTGCATTCAGAACTGTTGTCTAGATTCCAAGTGCTGTCACAGAGAAAAGGCTGCATCAGATATGGTTTTCTCATTTGATCTAACCACAATGGGCAATTGTAATTCTGTACTGGTGGGCTTACTAAAAATGTCTTTGATAAAACCTCCTCCTCCCGTATGTTGACAGATAAAAGAATATGTTGTGATCCTCATTCTTTCTACAGGGAGCTGCTTGCCACTCTAACAGAGAGAACGAGCTCCAGGCTCCTGAAACAAGTTTTTGATTGTTTAGCTGGTCATTGCTCTGGATTCATTTTCTGAACTATCAGTACCTTGTCCCTTTCATTTTCAACACTCATCTATCGAGAATGTTGTCTTGTTCATAAAGCAAAGAAGTTCTTAGAGGACTAAAAAAATGTTTTTTGCTATCTACTCTTTGTGACTTGACAGCAATCCTTTCAGAAGCCTTAAGTAGTGTTAGGCTTCCTTTCAATTCAAGATATTGTGTGTAGAAAAGTCTCAATGGGTTGGTTACATCCAAAATATGATTATTGGCCTAAACTGGGAACTAATAGTCTAAATCCCTGACAGTAATCCTGAATATGAGAGATGTGTCCAAAATGCCCTGAGGAAATTTATTTTCCCTGTGCACCTATTTCCGATATTTAATTTCCCTGACACGAAAGACTCAGTGATGTACCTTTATCCTAGCAGGCCAAAAAGAGCAGCACTACATTAAATTAGGTTTCATTTGCCAGTCATCCTAGGGCATAGGTTTGCTGAGGGACTGATTCTTATAGAGATCATCAACATAACAGTGAAAATCTGTGATCTTTACAAAATGAAGTGGGAGCCACCTGTTTAAAACAGAAGAAAAAAAAAAAAAAAGTCTGAGGAAGCACTTAACACAACTGTAGAGTGGTTATTAAACTTCCTTCTACCACCTGCTGAGGTCTTCAGGACCGGCACCTCCTCTGTCCCTCTCAAAGCTGCCCTAACCACAAGCCTGGGGGTTAACCTCAGGTGTGCAGCTGTGTCTGCAGGCACCTACATATCTGTGGGTGTGCTTTGGGGTAGAGGAGGAGGAGGCATCAATAGTCCCACTATGAACAAACAAGCTTTCTCTTGCTGATCGGGATACCCCTGATGGATGGGCAGGCTGGGTTCCAGTCCCTGGGCACAGGGATGCACTCTTTTTTCATATAATGAAAAAAAAGTAGAAATATTGGTATACTCATTCCTTGTGTGCAAGGCGAAAAAAACACTGTCCTGCTGGGTCTCCAAGGGAAAGAGAGGTTTCTTCTCCATTTGGCAAAGGATTTTTGAAAGAAGCTGGAGGGCTTCCTCCTGAGGAGGAGTCAAAGCTACAAATACCATTAAAAGTGTGGTGTCTCTAAACTGTTGTGAGAGTCTATGCTTAGGCCATATGCTTCTTATTAAAAAGCTTTAAACATTGTCTGACACATAGGTTTCTCTTTTCTGAACATGTATGGGGTTTTTTGGAGCTCTTTTCAAGGTGCCCGAATGTACTAAATTATAATAATGAAAAAAAAAAGATGCTGAAATCCTTCCACTCTGGAGCAAGACACTTCCAAGCAGGAGATTGTAACACTCAGCATCATAGTGTCTAAACTCAATATTCAACTTGGTTTTATTTTAGTTAACATGTGGTCTGACTCATAGTTCCATGAGTTGAACTGGTTTTGTGTTGGATTCTCAGATTGACAGTGACATTACTGAGACAACAGATTCCATCTCAGAATAGTATATGTGTGGGGAAAATGCTGTATAGGAAGGCTATAGTTTATATAAAGACCTTTTTCTCTCTGCCTTTTCTTGAAACAAAAAATAAATCACTAAAAAGATAAATTTGCATGTTTCATCATAACAGAGAAATCTGAATTAATGTTATTGTTTTGCTTTATTTTTCAGGTTTCTTTCCTACAGAAAAAAAAATAAATCATGTTTACAAAAGAAAAAAAAATGTGGTCATCTAGGTATTTTTATTGCCAACTACTTCTTTTACATTTACTTCTTAAATATTGTTTCTGCAGAATGAATATTCAATTTCTTGAGATATTGCTTAGAAATTCTGTTACTCTTCAGGCTCCACATGTTCATAATATCTGCAAGTCAGATAAAAGAAGTCTGATTGTATCATAGTCATTACATTTGTTAGAAGAAGACAGATTCAGACTTCCAGAGCCAGCTGCATTAAAATGCATTAGATTGCCATTGGCCTGAAAAACAATCACCTAAGCAGTTTCGCTTTGGGAGCAGGGACAGAAGTCCTTGCTGTCAAATCTCTGTAAGTGCAATTTCTTATCGCTGGCATGTAAAGCTAATTATATTCCTGCTCATGTAATTGTTGTGCTCTCTTAGGGAACAAAAGAAGAGTTCAAGTGCCTGCGTCCCTAAAAATGATCACAACAGATCACTGAGGTCATCCACCTATGGGAACACTTCTAAACTTTCAAGCTAAAAAGGAAAATGCATGATGAGTGTAAACCTCTGTCAGACAGAGGATCGTGGAAAGAAGGCAGACTCAACTGCTGTCTGAATTTAGATGGTATTTTAGAGGATCACATCCCAGCCAGACTCCTAAGGCAGACTACACATTTGGTCTAGTGTCTTTGAAAAGCTATGATGTGTTATTAGACCCTGAGATTAGAACTGGTATGGATTACACAGCAAAGGAATAAGAATCTGCACTAAGAAGCAATTTACAACAAATAGATAGCAGCTATTCTGTATCACATTTGATGCCCCAAAATAGAAATTAAATATGATCCTGAAGGTGATAAGTGAACAAACACAATTGAATCATAGGAAGAGGAGGAGGAAGGTGTGTTAGAACATTGCTATTGACTTTATTGTGTTACACCAGGGAATGGAGGCTGAATGAAATATGTTTAGTTTGAATCTGAACTGCCAGTCTCAGCCCTTTGATTAAAAATAAAAACTGACATGTAGCATTTGCAATCTACTATTCACAATGAGAAAGCATTTTATGGAGCTGCGCTGAATTACATTTCAGATATAATAGATTACATCTAGTTTTAGGCTATGTAAATAGGCCTGCTGAATGACTGGTTACAGAGGAACTGGTACCTGGTATTACAGAGAATGAAATGAAAGATAGAGGGAAAATATTACTATAAACATATGGATTATCTAGTATCAGATATGAAACTTCCTAATGATAAAGTGTTAAATAATTTCTGGAATCTGATATTACTTGCCATTTATAAGTTGCAGAATTTCCTACTCACCATCAACCACAAAAGTATCTGACTTCTACAGTAAAGTATCTCAGTAGCACAGAAAGAGGATTGTTCTCTCAATTTAAAGGCATAAAGTTAATTATTTGGTGTAAAACTATGTATTTTTAAGAAAATTAATTTCCTAAAATGACTAAGTACTGTTGCCAGGATGATTTATTTCAATCATGTAGATAATACATTCAAATCTGTTAAATTTTTACTGAAGATGCTATAAATTAACACCTCAGGGTTTTGATGTTTAATTAGGTGAACATCAATATTAATAACCAGCTGTGTCTGTCATCTATACTTTATCTGGTTTAATACCAAACACCATATTGCACTGAAAAATGTATGTATACATCTAAAAGAGCAGAAAGGAAAGCAATAGGACTTTGAAGAAACATAATCCAATCACTAATTAGACTCCCCAAAAATCCAGTATCTGCAATAATTAATGTGCATTTAACAACACCAAGGACTGAGTAATTCTGGCACACACAGTTTTGCTAAACAGTGCAATTAATATTCCATTTTAAAGGGGAAGTTTTTTATTACACATTTTCCCCCTTTCTTCCCTGACTGAGACGGAGCATTCTGAATATAATTGAAATCTCACTTTTTATTCTTATTTGATACTGATTAACTTGATTTAATATTTTGGTAATTTACATATAAGGTTTAAATTATTCCAGGTGGCTGGAGTTCTATCATCATTTTCACTAGGCACTGAGAGAACAAATCTTAGCTGACCATATACTGAACTTTTCAGAACAGAGCCATTTGCTGTTACATTTTTTGGAAAGACACTGCAGAAAAGCAATTTGTTATTCAGGAGCAAGCAGCAGTTGAACAATCAAAACATTCAAAGTCATAAAGGTGGCCACAAACATTTCTTCTGGACAAAACTTTCTAGTACTACAAAAAGTCAGCACTGCACTGTTGAAACTCTTGTAAGCGACACTACGGCTTGAGCCTCCCAGAACTGCTGAAAGAGTCTCCACACTGACACATGATAAATATGGAAAGCAGCAGGGTCAGAGGAAGGGTCAGAAGACTTAAATTTACAGACACACAGAGACCCAAGGACTCTAAACACTTTGTATGGATGGGCAGCAGCTGCTGCTCCAGTACAGGCTGCTTGCAGCCCAGCTGCCAGCTCTGATCCTGGGTGTGAAGTTAGTTTCTGCAGCTTGACAGACTGTTTTCCAATCATGAGATAAAAACTTGTCATACTCCCATGGCAAATTGGGCATTTCTAAAAGTGCCTTGCACTTTTTCAGAAGGAGAGGGATAAATAGCTACAGTCACAAAAGATGCCTAGAGAGAGCTGCATGCACAATTGAGATACTTAGGTGCAACCCTGGGAGTACATCATCCTCATAGGCTCCAAGCTTTTTACTTAAAAATTTTTCAACCACTCACAGCTGCTTTAGCATACCTGGACAAGTTCTACAGCTGTCACAGGACAGCAGTTTGACATTGATTTCCTGCCAAAACCTGAAAGATATTTACAAACTAGCTGTTTCTTCACCTAAGTGTTCTGGGAACTCGATACTATCAGTTCCCCAAAGCACATGAAAAGTACATCCTCAAGAGCAGTGATTTCTCCTGAAATGGATAAAATTTGCTGGGAGTTTTGGATTTTTGTTTTCATCGTTTTGGATTTTTTCTGGTGGTGGGCAGGATATGACTTTAACACAACAGACGAGGCAAGTGTTCTTTGTATTATTGCAATAACAATTACAGTTACTGGTAGAAAAGATATTTTTCTTAAAATTACTTAAAAAAAAAATTTCAGTACTTATTTTACCTTTCATAACAGTGAAGTCCAGAACAGTGGATATGGCTTATTCCAAGCAGAACAGACATTATAGCTCCTCCAATCAAAAAGAATCAGACAATAATTGAGGTAGGAAGGGGCCTCTAGAGATCTTTTACTGCTCAGAGCAGGCTCACCTACAGCAGGTTTCTCAGGGCTGTGCCCAATCAGGTTTTTATTATGCCCAAGGTTAGAGACTTCATAGCCTCTCTGGGCAACCTGTACCAGTGCATGACTAGCCGGACAGTAAAACAAGTGGTTTTTTATGTTTAGAAGGAACCTACTGCGTTTCAGTTTGTGTCCACTAGAATCATAGAATCATAGAATCATAGAATCCTAGGGGTTGGAAGGGACCTCGAAAGATCATCTAGTCCAACCCCCCCTGCCAGAGCAGGGTCACCTAGAGTACATCAAAAAGGAACGCATCCAGGTGGGTTTTGAATGTCTCCAGTGAAGGAGACTCCACAACCTCTCTGGGCAGCCTGTTCCAGTGCTCTGTCACTCTTACAGTAAAAAAATGTTTTTGGATATTCACTTTGAACCTCCTATGCTCCAATTTACACCCATTACCCCTTGTCCTATCACTGGTCATCACTGAGAAGAGCCTAACTCCATCTCCCTGACACTCACCCCTTACATATTTGTAAACATTGATGAGGTCACCCCTCAGTCTCCTCTTCTCCAAGCTAAAGAGACCCAGCTCCCTCAACCTTTCCTCATAAGGGAGATGTTCCACTCCCTTAATCATCTTAGTAGCTCTGCGCTGGACTCTTTCAAGCACTTCCCTGTCCTTCTTGAACTGAGGGGTCCAGAACTGGACACAATACTCCAGATGCGGCCTCACCAATGCAGAATAGAGGGGGAGGAGAACCTCTCTTGACTGACTAACCACACCCTTTCTAATACACCCCAGGATGCCATTGGCCTTCTTGGCCACAAGGGCACATTGCTGGCTCATGGTCATCCTCCTGTCTACCAGGACCCCCAGGTCTCTTTCACCTACACTGCTCTCCAGCAGGTCAGCCCCCAACCTGTACTGGTACATGGCGTTTTTCTTCCCCAAATGCAAAACTCTACACTTCCCCTTGTTGAATTTCATCATGTTTCTCCCCGCCCAACTCTCCAGCCTGTCTAAGTCTCTCTGAATGGCAGCACAGCCTTCTGGTGTGTCAGCCACTCCTCCCAGCTTGGTGTCATCAGCAAACTTGCTGAGGGTACATTCTATACCCTCATCCAGGTTGTTGATGAAGATGTTGAACAACACCGGTCCCAGTACCAACCCCTGAGGGACTCCACTAGTCACACACCTCCAACTAGATTCTGCCCCATTGACTACAACTCTCTGACTCCTTCCCATCAACCAGTTCCTAATCCACCTCACTACCTGATCACCAAACCCATACTTGATCAACTTATCTACAAGGATGCTGTGGGAGACGGTGTCAAATGCCTTACTGAAATCAAGATAAACCACATCTACCGCTCTACCATCATCTATCCACCTAGTAATTTCCTCATAGAAGGCTATGAGGTTAGTCAAACATGATTTACCCTTGATAAAACCATGCTGACTGCTCTTGATGACCCCCATATCCTTGATATGCCTAGAGATAGAGACAAGAATAAGTTGTTCTATCACCTTTCCAGGGATGGAGGTGAGGCTGACCGGTCTATCGTTACCCGGCTCCTCCTTCTTGCCCTTCTTGTAGACTGGACTAGCTCCTTTCCTGTCACTGGGCATCACTGAAAAGAGCCTGTCTCTGTCTTCTTTACTTACTCCCATCAGGTACATGTACAGTCTGATAAGTTCCCCTGGGCTTTCTCTTCTCTAGGCCAAAGAGTCACTGCTATCTCAGTTTTTCCTTATCTTGGACTCTCCATGCCCCAGTCATCTTTGTGACCTTTCTCTGTAGCTCCTCCAGTATCTCTATGTCCCTCTTGTGCTAGAGAGCACATGAAGGGACTCAATACTAGATGTGTCTCACCAGGACTGAGTAGAAAAGGAAAGACTGCGTCCCTTGACCCACTGGTGACACTTTTCCTGATATAACCCAGGTTGTTGTTGACCTTCTTTGTGTGAGAATACATTGTTGGTTTGGTGTCCACTAGGACCTCTAGGTCTTTTCTCACAAAGTTGGTTTCCAGTTAGTTACCTTCCAGTGAGCTTATTCCTGTCCAGGTATAGGGCTTTGTGTTTCCAATCGATGGAACCTCATGAGGTTCCTGTCTCTCCAGCCCATTTACTAAGACTGTAATTCATCCGTTTGTGTGTGAGGGTTCTACAGGAGACAGTGTCCAGTGTTGAAATCATTGCTGAATTCAAGATACACAATATCCATTGCACTCCCTTCATTCGTCAAGCTAGTAATTTCATCACAGAAGGCTACTAGGTTGGCCAAGCATGGTTTCCCCTCTGTAAATCCATGCTCTCTACTCTCAATCACCTTCTTGTTCTTAATATCTTAGGAGATGTTTTTTTCAGGAGGATTTGCTCCATTACCTTCCCAGGGATTGAAATGAGGCTGACCTCACCTTAAGAGCTAAGCCAAAGTAGCAACCTGGCATCGAGATGGCACTGGGTAATGGAGCTGCTGCCTGGGTCTTCAGCTGAACCAGCAGAAGAATCACAGTGAAGGACTGAGTACCTCTGCAGAGGAAGGTGACCAAGGTTCACGTTTCATATCCTCTGACAAATTGGGGTTCCTAGCTTTGACAGGCCCACTGAGGTGGAGAGAGAGAAAATGGTAACATGTCTCTGGGGTTTAACAGGGCTTGTGAGTTTGATACTTTTTTGGTGCTGGAGATTCAGTTTCAACAGTTGCTTCCTTCCTTGTTTCTCAGGGAAATTGTGAGAAAAAGCCTCCTTTTTTCTTCAGTGAACAAGAGGGTGAAGCCACTGCTGCTGAAAGTGCTGTAGAAGAGGGCAGATTGGGTGCTTTCAGTATTTGGTATGACATAAGACCCCCACAACTTCTAGCACAGCCTTGAGCACCAGGAGTGCTGGTATCAAATTCAGGACATAGAGTTCACTGAGGGGATATAGCCTATAATCAAAGTGAGTTAGGTGTTTCAACCCTGGAAAATCCTGCAGTTGGTCCCTGTTCATGCAGAGTCACTAAGTGTCAGTGTGTTTAGAAGAATGTGGGAAAGGAATACAAATTGTGTAATAAGGGGAGCATCAAGCACCTCAGTGCATTGGGAGAACACTAAGGAGGAAAAGCAGAGAAATATTAAAGGAGAGCAAACATCTTTATCGTCTTTGTGGTTAGTTCGTTACATGCTGAGTGTATTTATATGTAATTCTCATATCAGCAAAAGTAACCACTGCTTTGTAGTGCCATGCTGTGAAACATACCCTCAAGCAAGTGACTCCCTGGAAAACGATGTTACAGCATCAGTGTATCAATGGCTTTATTGCTTCACAGTGTTGCTTTCAGCAACCTGTGCTTCTGGGAGAAAAACAAGGCACTGCCAAGAGTGTTCTTGTAAAAATCTACCAGTAGATTTTCAAGCTGGCAATTAATTCCCATTCTCAGGTGGATAATTGTCACCTTGCTTCTTCAGGTCTTTTCTTTTCTACCCTGCAAGCACCCGCTGCTCTCTCTGCAAGCAAATAGGTTGTCTTCTCTGTATTTAAAAGCATGGGTGACTGGCTAATAATGTTGACGTGTACACCATGCTTGAATCAACAAACAAGGGTAGATCTACTGCTTCTTGAGGGAAGAGTAACATATGTTTACTGTCTGGCTATAGTCACTGTTGATTAAAACATTAGCTGATGCAGAATAGATAGTGCTATATAAGCACTAAAGATCCCTTGGGCTGTTTTTTCTTAATCACGCAAAGTACAATATCCTCTATTGCATTAAACCATGAGGTGTCTGAAATCCTTGAAGTATGCCTTCTGCCCCTAATTTTGTGTATAAAATCATCATAGAAGTAATCCATTTCCTTAAACTAAGGACAAAACTTTTAAAACTCTAATTTTTTGTATTTTTATTGTCATAGGTATCTAAGTAATAAAGTGTTTTAACATGAAATATTATCATTTTACCCACCAAGCCATCTAAAAGTATAACAAGAAAATACTTTTGTGGCAGTTCTCTTTTTGTTGTACAGGTTATATTATTGTCAGTCAATTTAAAGCCATTCTTACAGGTCTCACTGAAAGGCTATAAAGATTATTAGACCTTGAGAACTTACACATCCCAAGGTGTGTACTGCAAGGCTCTTCCCTCAAAGATATGCAATTAAACTAACCTGTACTTCATTTAACCAGTTAGGTGACAAAAGCGCAGATCATGCAATTTTGTGCTAATGTGTGCTCCCAGAACTGACTGAGGAGAGAACAGGGTGGTTATATCCCAGGGACAGAGTTAGTGAGACAGGAAAAAGGAAAGGAGCTTGATGGAAAGTGTTCATAAGGGTACAGATACCTGATAAAGCACTGAAAAGTCAACATGCCACTGAAACAGGAAAAATAAAAAAGCTTAGGCTAAAGTCTGTTGGAGGATGATTTGTTCTCGTAACAAAATATGAGAAAGAAACCAAAGTCCTCCATTCTTAACTGACTGAGGTAATAAACAAAGGCAGAATCTGGGTCCTATGATATTTCTGTTTTAACTGTGACTATATCTCCTGAGCTATGTTGTAGGTCCCTCAGCCAAGCTTAACTTGCTTCATTTCCCCTTCAGCTCATTCTGTACTCCAATACAGGAGAAGGGTGGGACCTGCTTGCTTCTTCACACAGGACAAGCTCTAGCTAGAGGGGCAGAAAGATGTTAGTGTTTCAGAGCTAGAGACTGGATTCTGGTATCGATCTACCAGACATTCAGAGGGATCTTGCCGTACAGAGGGAACTTGGCGGGTTTGCAAAGTAGTCCCATACAAACTGCATGAACTTCAACAAGGCCAAGTGCAAGTTTCTGCATCTGGGTTAGGGCAATATTGGCTGGGTGGAGAATGGATTGAAAAGAGCCCTGAGGAGAAGGACTTGGGGATGTTGGTTGATGAAAAGCTCAACATTGAGCCAGCATGTGCGCTTGCAGCCCAGAAAGTCAACTGTGTCCTGGACTGCATCAAAAGAAGGAGGGCCAGTAGGCCAAGGGAAATGATTCTCCTCCTCTACTCCACTCTTGTGGAGACACCCAACCTGGAGTTCTGTGTCCAGTTCAGCTCTAGAGTCCCCAGCACAAAAGGGACAGGTAGCTATTAGAGCAAGTCTGGAGGAGGGCCACAAAGATGACCAAAGGGCTGGAGCACCTCTGCTATGAAGACAGGCTGAGACAGTTGGGGCTGTTCAACCTGGAGAAAAGAAGGCTCTGGGCAGACCTTACAGCAGCCTTCCAGTACCCGAAGGTGCCTACAGGAAAGCTGGAGAGGGGATTTTTACAAGGGCATGTCATGAGAGGACAAGAGGTAATGGATCAAAACTGGAAGAGGGAAGATTTAGGTTAGACATTAGGAGAAAATTCTTTACTTTGAGGGTGAGACACAGGTTGCCCAGGGAAGCTGTGGATTCCAACTCCCTGGAATAGTTCAAGACTAGTTTAGGTGGGGCTCTGAGTAATCTGATCCAGTGGGAGGTGTCCCTGCACTTGGTAGGGGAGGTTGGAAGTAGATGATCTTTAAGGAACCTTCCAACCTAAACCATTCTAGGAGTCTGATTCTATGATTCACTTAGATAGCCTGCAGTTTGCTCCCAGATGCTGAGCTAGTCTGGCTCTAAGCTGGACATTTCACCACATCTTCTGTAGCCAATCTGGCAAGTGATTCTGGACCACTGTGAGTAGCTGAGGTGATCAAATGCTTCCTAACAGCCTACTTGTCCTGGTCCATCCTTGAGGAATGCCACACTTCTTGGTGGCTGTTCACCATTCAACATTCTCCTGGATGCCCACTTGAGTTTCATGGGGACTCTTGAAGAGGTAGGAACCTACTTGCAACTCAAAGGACATGATGTAAGCAGAGGGCATAACTTGCTAAAAATACTTGGGTGGAGAAGAGGGGAAAAAGTTACTCTTTAAACAGCTTTCCAGTTTTTTGTGCCTCTTTACAATGAGCGTGAGTAACTCCAGCCAGTTCTCTGGCAGTGGATGCAAGTATCACAGCTGGAAGTCCAGTCAGGATTAAAACAAGTAAATTAAATTTTTGTTCTGAACTAATTTTCTGAAATCTCATTATAGCTAGTGGAGATCTGGCAAATATAGTCTATAAAGATTAGGGAGCAATTTGCTATCTGCTATGTCAGGTTGAGCTGGATCACTCTAGGTGTGATGGACTACCTTGACTAGCTCCCCTTTGCATATAGTGGGAGTCTCAGGACCTCAGACACTGACGTATATTTAAACCTAGATGTCATTAGAGGTGAAATTTCTTCACATGTCTCAAGTTCAGAGGAGAGCTGAATGGGAGGGGCACTGACATGCAGGGGTGGTCAAAGGATTCATGTGACCAAGAAACAGGGAAAAGGCCCAAAGGGACAGTGGTGGCACACCTGTCCACATGGTGGTGAGTTGTTCAGAGTGCCATTCTGCATTCAGTATGCAAACACACATAGACACACACACATATGTACACCCAGGAATAAATAGGCTTTATGGAACCATATGTGTATTCCCATTAGATGAATGCAACCTATGTAGATAATAGTTTATGCACTATCAAACTCACTTGTGAAAAGTGGTCCATAGAATATGGCAAATGGTGAGTCCAGAGTGAATATTTATGACTGAAATTATAACCTAGTGAAAGTGGAGGCTTGTAATGCAAACTCTGTCAGACTTTTTAACTGTAGCTTTGCCAAACAACACCTGGGATCCTGATCTGAACACCGTTTAAAGCAGTGGAAACTTCCCACAGACTTCTGTAGGTTTTAGGATCAGACTTCCAATGCGACCTGCAGTGCCTGCGCATTAAACATCCATTTATCTCTGTTGTTCTGAATCAGCCAAAGGTCTACAACACCAAATTTCTTTTAACTACTAGACCTGGGGGAGCAAATTACATTCAGCATGGCATAAAATGTACTGCATTACACATAAAAAATGTTCTTGCTATTTTCAGTTCCTAGATATTTATTGGACATTTCTACCACCAGCCATTTCTTTGTGCTGAATGGTCTTCTATCTGTTTTGGAGAATAGTATACTGACACATAAATTTAGTCCAAAATATGCAAGAGCCATATTTTAAACAAGAGGCCTATTTAAGTGATAGTCCATAGATTTAAATCTTCGACTTTCTCTGTAAAGTGGAAGCAAATTGTACTTTTTCCTTTTCATTCTATAACGCAATTGTTTAATTGTTACAGCAGAGCTCATTTAGGCGAGTAAAAGCAACACATTTTATGTAGTTCTTTCCAGAGTCAACAAAAGATGTCTAAATAGAATTTCAGATGGAAAATTGTACACATAAATTCACAAGCCTTCCCTCTTGACATCAAACCTTTTACTAGATTTTTCATAACATTCTCTGAGATGCTCTGTTCTTCTTTTCAGTAAAACAAAATGCTAAAGAGTAAATAGGACTTCTGCCAAAATGCTTTTGAACTTTTTTTTTTTTTTAGAATGTGGAGTAGCCATAGTACACCACCTTTACATAAGAAGGAATTCCAGATCACTATCATGACTTTGGGTATGTCATCAGATAGCCATGTTCAATAGGCTATTCATTACTTATCAAAAAAGCAGCATATACAATGGACGTATTAGGTGCATTTGGAGACTAATTTATTTCAAATGTTCTAAGCACAACCCTGTGATGAACAGGGCTGATGTATTTTGATCCTGTTTTTTGGCGTGACATCCACTAGCAAATAACAGCTCAGCAAGCAGATCTGAGCTCTTTCAAACCAAGTAATATTAGCCAGGTCATTCACACATGTTCATCATCTCTGTCAAGGGGAAGAGGATACTTCATTATCTGAGATCTTTTTAATGGTCATTTCTGACACGCCTGCTGTGCCTGGGCAGCATTTCTTCTTACTCATCTTCAACCTCCAGCTGACAGACATTCATACAGAGGCTTTTGTGAGTCTTTTTGTCTGTATTGTAGCAACTCTAGCTTTCATTGGGGGTTTGGTTTTGGATTTTTCTTCATTTCTAAAGAGCAGACTATTATCTCTTTTTATAGGAGTTAGGACTTCATTTTCAAACATAACTTTGAAAGATTCCTATGTTTGCATTAATGGATATTTTTGCAGGTTCTGATTGAGCAAATTTTCATAAAATAGATCATGAAAAGCAGAAATTTTGCTGGGTATCATTTGTTCTTTGGAATTTCATTCTTATGGAGCATGTAGAAAATCCTATTTATGGTATGGTCTTGTCCTGTGGGAAGCAAGTAGCAGATTTTTACACATTACTTTCTCAAATGAGTAATCCTCAACAAGATCTGTAGTGAAAAATCCTCACCTAAGCATGGTTAGATTCCTGATATGTTCAGTTTGGTCCAAAAATTCATTACACCAGTAGGTCTCATCAGCCGCAGGCTGTATTATTTGCACCTCCTATGCTTTTGTTCATGGTTTGTTTTGCCTCACAGGGCTGAACATCCCTTCTGGATGGATAGATGGATAGATGGATAGATATTAGTGCAATCTCCTCTCACTCTGTTCCTCTGAAAACTTGGAATCTTGGTGCAGTAAGTGATCATGGCACTGGCACCATTATTTAGTAAGTATGAAGGATAGAAACTCTGATAATTGAAGGATTAAGTTCAGCAATACTTACCAGTGGTTAAGATAAAATGTGCCCTTTTTGCAGCTTATTTTACAGATGCACACGTATGAAGTTTCTTGCATCTCCTTCTGAAACTCCCATTTCCTGTCTGTGCTGGATTTAATGAGCATCTTATTTTCCTCTGTTACTGTTTTCCTCTCATTTGGCCTGAGTTCTTCCAAATGTCTTTTTCAGCATGCTGGTTTGAGATCACTTACAAAATTCTTCAGGAAGTCGTATCGCACACTCCAGTTCTCAAGTGCAGCATCTTCCATGAGTTGCATGCCTTTAAGAGGTAAGCTTAGTGACCGGGGAATTGCCCCTATTTTGAGGGGATTTATCCAGACTAAGTGCTGAAATACAATGTGTAAGATGTTAATTATGAATTTCATGATCTGAAACTTTCCCATCAGCAAGGTGTAGACACAGTGGAAAATAAAATAATTTAAAAAAACAATGTATTAATAATGCGCGGACTACTGTGCTTCTCAGATGGGATCCATCTTCTGCGCTAATCAGAGGGAAGCAGTCCCATTTGTCAACTCATATAACCCCATATAAAACATAGAGTAACCAGATCCCAGTGGGACACCCAGCATTATGGCAGCTGGCCCTGGGAAGTGATGGCACTGAAGATCACCGTTCCCCAGAGCACCAGCTTCCACTGCTGGATGATTGCTGCTGCTACACTGCAGGCAAGACACAAAGAAATCCAGAGCTTTTAAAATCAGACATGCTCATCAGGGCTAGGTGTATATCCAGGGAAAGGGCATGTCCAGTCGAAAGATCTGCAAGGGTTAGCAATGGAGCTTAAGAGCAATCTGCATTATGTATTTGTGATATATGAATGTGGTTAGAAACCATCCTCTTCCTTGCCCTAAGCTTTTCCATTTGCAAACGATGAAAGAAAAACTACCTGTGAATTCTTGTGTCTTGCAGTGCCCATTCTGTTCCTTACAACAGTCCCTTGCTGGTTTTCAGTTACCATTTCTTCAGTCCCTACCAGAGTCATTCCACCTGTGGTACATCCAGAAGACCTCTTGCCCTGCCTGTAATTCCAGATCACTGTTATGACTGCCTACATACAAGATCAGCCAATGAGAAAATGTTCTCAATATTTCTGAAATACTTTGAATGGTATCTTGCTTGGGATTGCATCTGTAATAAGTAACCCTCCATTTTGCAATTTATTTCAGAATTGTATTATTTTTAATACGCTGTCAAACAAGCTGAGATGACAATTTCCTTGCCTGTTATTCACCACAGTCTAGTGGGTATCACCTTAATAAAATGCCAAAAATACTCTCAGTGGTTATTCATTCTGTTCAGGGTCTTGAGCTCCATCACACTAGCCAAATGCTTGAGCATATGTTCACATCCTCTTGAATCACATTGTTATTTAAATAACATCTGTAATTTCACTAAGTCTTTTCTGCTACCCTTAAAAATCTCTGAGATTTAAAATACTGACATGAGGGTCAGCTATATTCCTGCCACAACTCCTCTCTAATTGTTGAAACTACCCGAGGGATGAATTTGGGTCAAGGTCTTTTCTTCACATCATTTTCTTTAATAGCTCTGTTATTTTTGTATATGCATGATATTAGAAATATCTCAGAATTAATCGTTCCTGAAATAACCATAGTTCTTTCACAGAAGAGATATCTGGGAACCCTGCCTTTACCAACACATTATGTATAGCTAACTAGCCATTGCTTCTAGTTGTCTGACAAATTAATCAAGTAAATCACTCATTGCTGTGATCTTCTAAAACTCATAAAAGATAATGGACAGAGAAATGGACAAGATGTTTGATTTCATTTAGCTTCTAGTTTATTGCCTAGTTCATAAGAGAATGTAAATAAGAAATGAATCCTCAGGGCTATCATATTTCTCAAAAATTGGTCAGCCATAAGTTGCTGATGTGGATGCAGTTCTCCACAGTTCTCCACAGTGCCATGCACAGCTGTTTTGTCAAGTGGTGTGAACCAAACAAGAATTACAAAGATCAGCCAAAGTAAATTACACTGTCAGGAATTTGAAAGAGTCAGAATGCCTTGAGCACAAAGAACAGGTTATTTCCTTTCTGTGAGGGAAATGAGTAGACAGAGACCCACATTACAGATTTATTTACAATACATGTGGTTCTTGCTAAGTATAACCTTGAGCAGCATCATATTGAACAACAAAATCAACGCAGCCTGAGTACTGGAGTTGAAACTTGAGTCTGAAAATTGAATAGTCTTATAGACCACTTAAAAAATTTATCTGGGAAGAGATGCTGTTAAAAGCTAAGACCAATTAACTTTCATATAGTATTTTGAGCTTTACCACTAGTTATAATGAAGCAGTTTCTTTCCACAGAGGAATACAGTCATAAGTATTTTGATTAGGTACTTACCACACTGGGGCTGGCAGAAGTGTGTGAGTTCTCTCCTGCAAGGTTCAGTAGGGGCTGGCAATCAGCTTTAGTCTGCTATTTCCCTTTCTGCCCTTGTTTCAATATTCTCCTTGATTTGCAATCACCCTCAAAGGTCTCTGCCTTTATTAAGGCTATCTAAAAATCCTTTAGTGAATCTACTCCTTGTAGAGTTATTTCTTTTAAATATCTGTTAATTATTCAGGGATTTTGAAACCTTTTGGCTAGGCTATGCATTAAGAAATCCACTTGCTAAAGTAGCCTACCTTATTTTTTATTCCAAAATAAAACTCAACCAAAAAACACTAGCCTCAGATAAGAATTTCTTAACAAAGAACAAACAAATTAAGCTTAAACATTTATTCTTTTTTACATTTGCATGTGTGCAGACTGAAGATCTTACCATACAGTTTTTGCTAAGTAGTCAGTTATTTTAAACTATAGGCAAAATGTATTGCACTAATATATTTTACAAATCAAAATGTTTATTTCCATTATTATTGTGATATGTATAAACCAACTATCAGGAATTAGAAAGGATGTAAACACACAAAGCACTCTTTTTTTTCTCAAACAGGAGAAAAAATATGCCAACGTCTCCCCTAATTAACAAACACATGCTTTGGGTTATTTACCACTAAGCACAGTGGATTCAGAATTTTCAGACTTTTCAGAAAACCACATGCTATAATTTTTCTGTTTCACCAAAACTGCATATCATATATCACTTGAATTTACTCTAGCTGTAGACATATCAAGTAGGAGAGGGCTTTAACTTTGTACCTTTCTATGATGAATTTTGAAACTTTGTGTTAAAAGCTATTAAAAAAGGCCTGCTTCAGAAGAGTCCTCAGCTATGGTCTTGGTAAGTTTAAAAACAGCCAAGAGAAACTGAAAAAAAATAGAGTACAGATTTGGAGTCACCTACAAGTTTTTAGTTATGTGTCTTCCAATTCAAGGAAGTTTGGAGTTATTTTTCTTTTGGTATCTGAATGAAAATTATGCTGAAAACTTTATTTCAGAGTACAATCCCAAAATTCTGCAGATATCAGAGTGTTTGGTGGCCTCCCTTTATGTTGGCAGCTCAAACTGAAATAAATCAGATCTATGAAATATCTGATCTTTGCTAAGAGAAGCAATGACAACATAGATTTTTCTTGCTCCTAACATAGCAGAAAGAAGCAATATCACACACACACAAAAAAGATGTTAATATCCAACTGATAGGAAATGTTCTGTTCCCAAGTTATCTGGGCATTTCATGGAAATCACATGCACCTGCATGAAAAAAGGAAAAAGAGATCAAAGAGAGAACAAACTATTTATGATAAGGAGAGCCATAGGTAAGGGTGATGAGAGGAGTCTCTGCCCTTTATTGATTTTTGACAAAAAAAATCTCTTAGATGAGGATTGGGTTAGGGATCAGTTGCATAATCTGGACATCCATAAATCGATGGGTCCGGATGAAATGCATCCAAGGGTGCTGAGGGAGCTGGCGGAGGTCATTGCTAGTCCACTCTCCATCATCTTCGGTAAGTCTTGGGTAACAGGAGAGGTGCCTGAGGACTGGAGGATAGCAAACGTCACTCCAGTCTACAAGAAGGGCAAGAAGGAGGACCCGGGTAACTATAGACCGGTCAGCCTCACCTCCATCCCTGGAAAGGTAATGGAACAACTTGTCCTTGGCACTGTCTCTAGACATATCAAGGACATGGGGGTCATCAAGAGCAGTCAACATGGTTTTACCAAGGGTAAGTCATGTTTGACTAACCTCATAGCCTTCTATGAGGAAATTACTAGGTGGATAGATGATGGTAGAGGGGTAGATGTGGTCTATCTTGATTTCAGTAAAGCATTTGACACCGTCTCCCACAGCATCCTTGTAGATAAGTTGATCAAGTATGGGTTTGATGATCAGGCAGTGAGGTGGATCAAGAAGTGGTTGAAAGGAAGAAGTCAGAGAGTTGTAGTCAATGGGGCAGAATCTAGTTGGAGGCCTGTGACTAGTGGAGTCCCTCAGGGGTCGGTACTGGGACCGGTGTTGTTCAACATCTTCATCAACGACCTGGATGAGGGTACAGAATGTACCCTCAGCAAGTTTGCTGATGACACCAAGCTGGGAGAAGTGGCTGACACACCAGAAGGCTGTGCTGCCATTCAGAGAGACTTAGACAGGCTGGAGACTTGGGCGGGGAAAAACCTGATGAAGTTTAACAAGAGCAAGTGTAGAGTTTTGCATTTGGGGAAGAAAAACGCCATGCACCAGTACAGGTTGGGGGCTGACCTGCTGGAGAGCAGTGTAGGTGAAAGGGACCTGGGGGTCATGGTAGACAGGAGGATGGCCATGAGTCAGCAGTGTGCCCTTGTGGCTAAGAAGGCCAATGGCATCCTGGGGTGTATTAGAAAGGGTGTGGTTAGTAGGTCAAGAGAGGTTCTCCTCCCCCTCTATTCTGCATTGGTGAGGCCACATCTGGAATATTGTGTCCAGTTCTGGGCCCCTCAGTTCAAGAAGGACAGGGAAGTGCTTGAAAGAGTCCAGCGCAGAGCCACAAGGATGATGAAGGGAGTGGAACATCTCCCTTATGAGGAAAGGCTGAGGGAGCTGGGTCTCTTTAGTTTGGAGAAAAGGAGACTGAGGGGGGACCTCATCAATGTTTACAAATATGTAAAGGGCGAGTGTCAAGATGATGGAGTTAAGCTTTTTTCGGTGATGACCAGTGATAGGACAAGGAGTAATGGATACAAGTTGGAGCATAGGAGGTTTAAGATGAATATCAGGAAAAATTTTTTTACTGTAAGAGTGACAGAGCACTGGAACAGGCTGCCCAGAGAGGTTGTGGAGTCTCCTTCACTGGAGACATTCAAAACCCGCCTGGACGCCTTCCTGTGTGATGTACTCTAGGTGACCCTGCTCTGGCAGGGGGGTTGGACTAGATGATCTTTCGAGGTCCCTTCCAACCCCTAAGATTCTATGATTCTATGATTCTATGATATAACTCTATAAACTGTATCAACTACAGAAATAAGTTTCAGTTTGTGAATATTTCTGCTTTCTCAGAAATGTTGCATCTGGGAAAAGTCTAGATTCCAGAAGTAGAAAACTGGAAGAAATCCTAACATGAACAAATTCAACTTTCCTTCCTTTTACCTTCTTTTTTTGTTACCATGTTGACCTGTAATATAGCCTTGCCATTGCTTCTAACAGGCAATGAGCTGTGTACAGAGTTTGCAAGGTCTTGGGACTGAGACTGTCAGGTCTACTCTGCCTGAGCTTTTCTTGACCCACCTGAAGACTTGTTTTACTTGGTTTAGCTCTAACATTTTTTTCTAATTGACCATGTCTCTAAGGTGAATTTATTTTAGTTCTGTTTATCTTTGTATGCTATCACCTCCAATGCAATGAGGTAGTGTGGACATAGCAGAAGGTTTGGTATGATAGCAAAAGCTTTAAGAAGTGAGGCCACAGGTTGTGTGCGACATTGAGGAGTGTAGGCATGGGATGGTAAAAGATGAGGGACAGGTTTGACATGGGAGACTCCACCCTTATAAATAGCTCATCAGTGGTCAGCTGAAGAAATTGCATACCTGGAGCTGGATGAAATTGATGTACAAGTAACAGATAAAAAAAGGAAGAGTATCTAATACATCAATGTTACCACATATGGCAAATTTGGGTGCAAGATGTAGTTGTAGATTGACGAAAAATAAGAGTGTAACAGCATGGTGCCAAATGTATAAAAATTATTCTCAAGTGAATCCCAGACTGGGGAGAAAGAAGAAACTATCAACACCATATGCCTTTCACCGAAAGACACTTGATCTTGACATCTCCTCATAATGCCCTCTCCAGCACTTTGGACCTACCAACTTTGCAGCTGAGTGGAACAGAGGAAAGAGGAGCACAACATCAGGAAAGGGATAAAGACTAAATGGGTGTATTTCA
Source organism: Apus apus (assembly GCF_020740795.1). Taxonomy (NCBI): domain Eukaryota; kingdom Metazoa; phylum Chordata; class Aves; order Apodiformes; family Apodidae; genus Apus; species Apus apus. Next base: position 167,435,073 of record NC_067282.1, read on the forward strand.
ATTTTAACTGCATAATTACTATTATTGAGCTTTTTTCTGTATAGAAATAGCCTTATTCTGTATTACTATTTCTTTTTCTCTAACAACTAAGACTAGGTTAATAATGACTATTGACTTAGATTTCAAGTACACTAACAACGAACTCTTAGCTTTATATGCAATGGGTTCCCTTCTGCCTAATGCCCTGAACACAAGAGACTATGAAGAGCTATATTACTTCTGACCCATAAGTCCACCTAGCCCAACTCCCTTTCTCCAACTTTAGCCATACAGGGATGTGGTGGGTGCTCTTAAGGATGCTGTGCCCCGTGTTAGAAGTAATGACAAGATTTGCTTACAGGGGACAGCTTGACCTTACTGACCTCACTTTCAAAGCTTTCTGGTTTTTACTTCTGACTTATGATGGTGAGATCAAAACTCTCAAACCTGGCTGCCTAAAGTTAGGTAATAACAGCAATAATGAGGCACTGTGCCCACTATCCCTAAGACAAAGCAACCCATCTCTTGACGTTTGCTTCAGGCACATGAAGTAACACTTTCATGCACTTTTCTGCTGAATTAATCCCTTTGGTTCCACTTCCCACCCAAATTCTTCTATTTTGTATAGTTTCTCCTATTCGCCACACATATATACCTTCAAAATGTTTTTGTTCACCAGCTCTCATCTACCAGCTGTGTATAATTTCAAACCTTTTTAAAAAGAAAATCAATCAAAAGCTTCCTCTCTATTTCTAATAGTTTTTAACATTACTATTGCAATTTCTTTTTCATGTTTTATCCTACTGATGGGACCCTGACCTACGGGATTACCTTTGAGTCCTGCCTCACCTTTAGGCTCTGACTGCTAAACAGAATGGTTCTTACTGCTCAGTTACCTGCCTTTTTTTCAAATTTGTAGGTTTTTTGCTTTCTTTTTCCTTCCCCATGATCCTACATAATTCATTCCTGCACCTGGCTATAGTCATTCCACAAAGGGTCTGGGCTGCCTCTTGGATTATCCTAGATGCTTCCTATTCAGTTCCTTTCTCACCATTTTCAAACATTCCTTCTTTTGATAACATGTTTAGAATTGCTGATGCTCTCCAGGTGACTATAAAACCTTTTGTCAGACCTCATTTCACAGATGCTTTCTTAGTGTAATAGCTCATCCTATGCTTAGACAAACTTCTCCCGTAAACAAACCTTGTCTTGCTGTGGCAATGTAGAAAAGCTGTCTACGTATAAAAATGGGTGTTGGGAAAATACTAGTTTATAAGTTTTACTCTAGATTCTGTCTGGTTTTCCCTGAAACTGGTAAAAACAGGAACAGGGTTATATACCCAGGCAAAATGGTGAGCTCTCTCTCTAAAGCGTGATTGCTTGTACTTCTAAGAATTCCAGATACCTATGGATGAGAATCATCATGATTTTTGTTAAACTGCCATTTCTCTTCCTTTCCACTGACACTCTGCTTCCTCTCCCCAACCCAACACCAAATATCAATTGCACAGTCAGACCTCTGTTGTTTACTTTCCTGGATATTATCTTATGCTATAGAAAATAGTATTCACTGTAAAAGCCTTACACAGCTCTCTCACATTCTACATTTCTTCTGAAATATGCACATGCTTTCTTCATCCTTTCTCTCCTTAGCAGGCGATTCTTCACAGAAATCTCAGAACTGTCAGTTCTACATATGAAATGACAGGGAGTCCTTTCCCTTTAAAAGAATACACGCATGCCTGTTTCTACAAAAATGCGCACAAAAAGATTTTCATGTTTTTGTTTCTGTAGCAGTAATCAAAAGAGGCATTATTTGTGGAATGGCCACTGTATTTTTCTGTTTTGGGAAAATGAACCTTTAAGATGCTGTGGTAATTGCTTGCATAGCTCAAAATGAAAAGAGCGTCTTAGAACAGAAATGGTGGTACACCCTCCTTGGAAAAATAATATAAAAATGAAAGAGCTGCTCAAATGCATTACCTTTCCAATGACCCTTCCTGGCTATCTTATCTGAATAAATAACCTTAAATTACTGTGGACTACAGGTTCACTACTGGAAGGGTAGTTGTCCATGAGACATTTAAAACTAAAGAAAAATAAACCCTCTGCATCTGTGTAAAGCTCAAAGGCTGTACAAGGTATTAAAAGAAGACCACAGAAAGGGATGCCAACAGGTCATAAGAGCAAGAGGAATTATCTTCTGGGATGTGCTCTTTAAACTATTATAATGTTTAACTTCTCACAAACAGGTGTGACATTTGATACTGCTTTTCAGGCAAAGCCTGGCCCTGGGTCACCCACAGGCACATGGTACTAATAGATTTCAGCAGGTTCTACAGAACAACATTGTAAAAGGAAAAAAAGGAGTGAAATTATGCAGATGATAAAGCTGACACATTTTGGAACTGAAATGGCATTATTTGCAAATAACTTTTTTTGCTGCTCCTCCCTGCTCTGCAAACTGACATCCCATTATCAAGGATTGAAAATTTTATGCCAAAGAAAAAGTATTGACCTTCAAGTTAATGCTATTAAAAATGTAATTTGATTCAAATGAATGGAGTTGGAAAGAATCTCTACATAAAGTGCAATACTGTCTTAATTAACAGTGCGTTTATGTGCAGAAGCAGAAGGTCAGAGGCATTAATGTATTTGCTGGAAAAGACTGACCAGAAGTCACAAATCCTTAAAATACTGAATTACTTTAGAACTCTGATTTTATGCAAAAGTCAGGCATTTTGTGTTCCAACATATTTCAGCAAACAGAAGAAAATCCAGCCACTCCAAATCACGTTAAATCACCTAAATACAAACCATGATCTAAACCACCCTTTTTAACTTTTGCTATTAACAATAATTCCTCCTTAATTTCCCCTTTTATCAGGTTTTGATGGTGCACTCAGCCCTGTACAGGGTGCAGAACTCGGATTATTGTTGAAAGAAGTTGGGCAAAGTTTTTGTCTAAAAAGTTCTGTCTTGGCCCAACCGAGGTTTTGAAAATATGTGTGATTTGGTTTTCAGTTTTTTTAAGGAAAGCACATTCTCTTATGGTATTCTATAACATAAAATTTATTTAGATAAAAAAAAAATTAAAAAACATCCTTATGCAGGTACTGTAATTTTTGCTCCTGAAAACTGCTTTCCCTTCCCTTCCCTTCCTTTCCTTTCCCTTCCCTTCCCCTCCTTTTTTGACAGAGGATTTAGCTTTTTAATCCTATTTTAATTAAAACTCATGTACTTTAAGTCCAGATTGAATAATTCAGTCTTCTAAACTGTATTCCTTCCTATTTCTCTTTCATTTTGCTGTTGCCACAGTAAGTTACTTTGAAGCTAAACCTATATCTTAGTCAAAATCTTCCTTCCTGAATGTCATGGTAATTTGATTTGAATACAAGGGGCAAACTGTCTATTACCTCTTTTTGATCATATTTTCCAGTGAATGATTACTAAGGGTGTAAATCATGCCTAATTTTGAAGTTAAACTTGTCTGGCTTAGGTTTCTAGCTATTCATGCTTATTATATTGTTATCCAATTTTCAGTCCAGAATAATATTTAGGCACTTAAACATATGGCTGTATCTTTGTGATCAACTAGAACAGATTCAGATCTTTTAGATGGCCACCCTAGGAATTTTTGCCTAGTCTTCAAACCATAGTGCTCCAAGATACTAAAGCTTTTTAAAAGTCATTCATGTTCCCTTGGTCTATGTTGCTGAGCTGCATCTGAAGCTTACTAGCTTATTAAACTTATTCTATTTATTAGAAATGTAAGGTTTAAGTAGCAAGCACACTTTTCCACATAAAATTGGGTCATCTTTGTATCACCACAAGGCTGAAAACAGTTGAGATCTGGAGCTCTTGTCGTTATTATGTATGTCAGCTATTTCATAGCTTGACTCAGGCTTTCAGCATGAGAATGAGCAGCATTTACTACTCAGATTTCTGTACAAGAGTCCTAACAAAAGAGGTTTAGAAAACGATTGTTTTCTGTCCATTTTCAACTTTGAAGACAAGCAAATAGTATAGCTTCCTGTGATGGGTTTCTGAATAGCCGAAGTCAGAACAGTCCAAAATCTTTCATGCTGCAACTTGTGAAAAATCAGCTTCAAGACCAGCATACCAGAACCATACACATTATTCTAATAAATGTTTATGTAAATCAAGTCACCTCCTTGCACTTTTAAAGATCCAAAAATTGCATTAGTTTGTTTGTGTCTCGAAACTACACAAGGCAGTTATGTTGAATTATTTTTCTATGAAGACATTAGGAATTTTACAGATCCATTGGTGCAGAATTTTTTTTATTTTTTTTTTTTCTGTGCACAGGCTGAATCAGCTTTTGGCTATATTAATTTTATTCATTTTTTCTTTTTTTTTTTTTTTTTTTTCTTTTGATAGCTCCCAATTTATGAAGTGAAGGGGGAACTGCCACCCTGGTATGAATGAGAAAGGAGAACCTCTCTGCATCAAGTCATATTCTCCTATTAAGTCACATGATAGAAGAAACTGTCCTTGGAAATCATTCTCCTGCTTCATGTGAATCTTTTTTTGCAAGGATTCATGCTGACCCAAGGGTCTGGTTTAAATTTTATGAGTTGAATCTGGGCTTTCATTGTGTCAATAACCAAGTCTGAACCAAGAATGTAAACTAGAAAATGGTTTAGTTCCATGCTTTCTATTTGTAAGACAAAAAGGAAGCTAAAAGCAATGCTAGGATGCCAAATTACCAGCAATTTAGTTTCTATTCTGCTCTGGCAGCAGCTGCTATTCTGTGATTTTTCATCTTGAGGGTTTATGACCAAGCTACAATTGAATCCTAGATTGTTAATAAAAATGTATATTCATAAATGCACACCTTCAGTATTGTTAGATTGCTAATAGATGTTTTAGCTTTCTGCTTTGAATTTCATGTGTATTATAGAAACAGGACATTCATAGTAGATAAAAGCACTACTGGTGCATACATCTGGAATTATTCTAGTGAAATAAAAAAGTATCTGAGAGCCACTGCTGATAAAATGCTACAAAGCAGAATCATTAGAAGTTACAGAAAAAGCTCCAAGTATTGTGAGATACCAATAATGGTATTTTTTTCTGAGAATTGAAAATGTGGAGGCTTCCTTAGACCCCAAATACCTGCTATGCACACCTGTTTCATTATTCTATTCTGCAGAAAATAAGGGTATATTTTACTCTGCAAACAGTATGTGATCAGCAGATCACCTCAGTTAATACCTCTTGTCAGCATCCAAAGTGACAGACAGTCAAAGGAGAGCATTTATGGGGCAGAAGGGAAATGAGGGCAGATGACAGAATATGCAATTAATTTATTATTCCAAGGATGTCAGACAGTCTTACAATACTTAGCATTAAATCTGTTTTTGACAGTATGTTATTTTTTAAATGAAACTTTCCAGGGACTTAAAATGTCCCCTTGCTTCCTGCTAAGTAGAACAGGCTGCCCAGACTGGAGACTTTCAAGACCCACTTGGATACATTTCTGTGTGACCTGCCCTACATGGTCTTGCTCTGGCAACGGGTTTGGACTAGATGATCTCCAGAGGTCTATTCCAACCCCTAACATTCGGTGATTCTGTGTAGAAGATACTGATTTAGGCAGGCTTTTCTTATTTAAATATAATATCTTTTTCTCCTTCATCTGTTCCATGTGAGATTTATTAGGTTTCATGAGTGACTGGCATTATCTGAACAACTGATGCATTCTACAGAACAAGCTCCTGTTGCTTCACATCTCAGACTTTAAAAAGTTACTAAAACTTCATGTACACTAGACAACCAGCATATTAAATCTTTGACCAAAATCAAATTCCCTGCAGTAGAAGAGTTAAACACTAATTATGTAGATACTTGTAGTTAATTCTGTTAAGCCAAGCTTTGTTTTGACTTCAAATTACACAGTTAATATATAAATAAATATAATCTTGTTTGTTATTTTTTCTCAGTAGTTAAAATCCTCTAGAGTATTTAATGACATGTGTAATTATGTGCAAGACTAATTACCAATGGCCCAGTTGTGCCTTAAGGCATACTTTCAAAAGACACCAGTACGGGTAACTGGGGCCAAATTTTCAAAAGAGCTGTGTTATTATGTAGATCTAGAAACTGTGAAAACAAACAACAGAGGGCAAATGAACAGCAGAAGGCAACAAAGGCAGAGGAAGAAGAGAAAGAAAGCACAGCAGATTCACACTGTTTTACAAAATAATAAAAATGGTATTTTATGAGAGCATTCTAAATGAATATTTTACATCAATATAGTAGAAAATCTTTGTTTAAAACACAGGATGAACTGCAGCAAGGGAAGTTGAACTTACTTTGGTCTTTACTCTCTTCCCAATATATGGATATGAAATACAAGTCTTCAAACATTTTAAAAGTAGAAAAGACAATTGAAACATATATCTAGATGTATATTTATATATATGCAGAGATGGACAAAAAAATGTAATATGCGTATTTAGCACTGAATCTTACCCACCCTAGGGCTCAGATTTAATATGTGACCACAAATGATGCCCATAAACTCAGTTTATTTATTAGGGGAAAAATTGTATATACGAGACAACACAGTATTTTTTTGACTGAATGTAGTAACTAGATTTGGAATCCTTGAATTCATTACATTGAAGACGGAAAAAGTCAATTAAGTTATCAGTAGAGGAAGTTTCAAAAATGCTAGAAAACTTATTAAAGTGCCTTCAGCATGTGCCTAAAGCCATTTGGGAACAATTTTCAAGGTCTTAAAGTACTCTTTTTCTCAGTATGAAAGCTCAGCTAAAGTAAAAAAAAAAATATTTATTTAAAGATTATACCAGCAAAATGGAAAGTCATCTGACAGACAATCAAATATTTAATTTAATTATTACTAATTCCACTTATCAGGTTTTATACTAAAATTAGAACGTCTTTTTAAAGATTTTAAAGAACATTAGAACATAATCCTTTCATTGATAAACTATTTAGTGAATAACTGTAAGAATGAATAGCTGAAATAAAACATTAGACTAGCCCTTTTAGTTTTACCTATTTCATTGGAATTTGCTGGCCGTTTTTCTCTAAACCAGTATTATCAGCATAAATTAGTTCAGCCTTTTTTATAAAATATTAGTCATTATTTGTAATAGTTTTCATTTATTCATTTATTTAATTTTGAATACTAATACAAAATGTCTGTTTCAGTCAAGTCCTTGATCCATGATTTACAAGGAAAAGATTAACCAGGCTAAGCATAGCTCCATTATAGATGCAAATGTAAGACATCTTAGAATATTATTGGATTTAAAAATCTATTTGTGGAAAACTGGTAGTTGGTGATCAAGAAGCAAATTAATATTTGGCAAGTTAGCTCAGGAAATCTGTTAAAATGAATGATTAAAATAAGCCATATCCTACTTATTAACATAGTGATGAAGGCTCTTCCAAAACACTAAGAAAAACATTGCATATACTTCTGTACAATAATCTTAATTTTAACCAAATTAAGGCATTTTATAACAGAGGTTTATTCATGGAGCACTGTTTGCTTTGTTCAGGCTTGTCATTGTGCCTAACATTACCACAGATTTCAATATAGTGCAAAATCCCAGGGAGGCAAATAACCTAATGTTGTCCAGTACAAAGAGACAGACTGGTAATACTGGCAGAGTGAAAGAAAAATGTTCATTACCTGGCCTGGTCAATAATATAATAGAAAGATGTGGCACATTAGTGTCTCAGTGTATTTTGGCTGTCAGGCTTTCAAAGTAACCATGTTAAAGAAGCAGTAGACTGTGAGTTCACCAGTTACCCTGCAAAACCCAATGCAGAACTCTGAAATGGAGTGGTGAAAGGATGATACAATTTTCCTGTGGATAGATATTAAACTCATGCTTTTTTTTTTCTGCCTTCTATACACTAGAACTTTATACATTGAGATGAGACTGAAAACAAATGTTCTGGGTGAACTTTCCACTATTATTAACTTATTTTAGGCATCTTAGGTAGGAATCCATTTGTCTAACTTTAGATCTCTACAGCGTAGACATCTAATCAGGCTAGGCTCAGTGAAGAGAAAAAAACACATTCAAGGGGCTCTTCACCTGTTTTAGACTTGAGGATGAGATGAATGATACACAGAAAGTGCTTATTTTTCTCTCTAAAGGGAGAGAGCTCAGATGTTGACACCTCCATTGTAGACATATGCATTGGGTTAGATTAATTCCACTCTCTCTTTTACAAGGAAGGGGAAGACAACAGAGAAATCCTGCTTTTTTGTTTCACTGATGAGCATATATGAAACACTGTATCATTAAGGAATTAGACTTTTAGCAAAAGCAGAACATGACATTAGCTTTCCACATAAATAGATCTTCAGTAAGAAGGGTGGCTTGCTGCCCTTGCACTAATAAATTGAAGAGTGATCATGAGCACATACCACCCTGTACAGCAAGGACCTTGCTTAATTTAATTACAGAAAGACAGTGTTACATGTGAAGATGTTTTGGAAAGTGGGCTTCTCTGGCCCTGTTTTTCTTCTACAGAGAATTGCACAAGGAGACTTCTGGCCACATAGCCATCTGGTACAGCTGGAAAGAACATTTTTTTCTTTACTGGCATGGAATCTCAAGTCATTGTCAGTATCATTCAGCCTCCTGAGCAATTTTCTGCTGAAAATGCCAAAATATTACAGTACTCTCTCCAGTCTTCTGATTTTCTGTTTGTTTGACTATTGACACCACCACCCACAATGTTAGCATAAGGATTATGTCAGATCAAATCTCAGCATATTCTGTGTTATGGATTGTATTGCTCAAAAACCTATTCAGTCTGCTCATAGGTTTGCAGTCCAGGTCAGAAAACAAGCATTCTGAGTTTCTTAGATATTCCTGGTCTGGCCATGGTTTCACATCTGGGAGAGCTTAGTAACTCTTGGTGCATGGCAGAAAATAGCTTGAAGCCATTTGCACCTGCTTTTGAGGCTGTATCTCCAGAACAGAACTGACAGCTGTATTATTTCCAAAATCCAATAGTAATCCTTACATGGGTTCAAAAAATGATAGAGCGTTCATGGAAATAGAAATAATGCTAAATCATTAGCTTAAGAAAATACCACTTCTGGTTTTTTAAAGTTCCTGAACCCCAAATTTCTAGAAGAGTATTCTGAGGAAGGAGCAGTACATGTCTGCTTTATCCTTACAGTTTGTAGGACTCTGGTATTGTCTTCTGTCAGAAATAAGGTAAAGGGGAAGGGGAGTCCTAGATGCCTTGACATGAGGCAATCCAGAGTAGCTCAGAGGGCTTCACATGCCAACACTCTCACATGCTCTTACTGATCAACTCCCCCGGGGACTGTGCAAAAGCAGATCAGAGCTGCTTAAGTCAGCCCTGTGCTGTGCTAAAGGAACATCCCAGGGACACGAATAAAGGAGTTTCTCAGGCAGTTGTTCTGGATCCTGCCTTATTCATATCAGAGACACAGCAACAGAGCAACATAATTTGGTTTGCTATTTTTATACTGCCTATAAATAAAATCTAAATATTATCCTTTGTTGTTGTTGTTGTAAACTACCAACCATGAACTTGAACCACAAAAACTCAGCCAGAGTTTAAAACATCCATGTTTCTATGAATTTCAATTCATGCTGCCAAGATACAGTATTTAATGAAGTGTTCTGAGTTAATTAAAAGTGATGAGAAAGAAGGCTTTTTTTCTCTGAAAATGTTGTTCTCTTTTACAGCCAACCAAACTCTAGATGCTTGACCATTGACCTCCTACAACTTGTCACTCAGTTTGTAAGAAATGCCACTTTTTCTCAACAATCACTCAGGTTTCTTGGACATATGGTACTTGTTTTTCTGATTTAAAAACAGCTTGACTCTTTTTTATTCTTTTATTCTTTACTAGAGTACACTACAATTTACTGGCTTTTCAATTTTTTTTTTGTCTATGTTAGAACTAGAAGATGTTCTTTCCCTCATAAGGGAGTCCAGACCATAGTATTTCCTTTGCCTTGAGAACAAATTGTGCAGTTGGTATCTTCTTCCATATACAAGGGATTGTAATTTCGCCTGGATCACACAGACATGATGGATTTAATTTTCAACTACAAATATTCTTAATGAACTATTAGTGAAATTTGATGTCTAGATGATTTCAAAATGAGTAACAGTGCAGTGCTTTTAAAACAAAAGCATTTATTTCTAAAATGTTTCAGTGATACTACAAACACGAATACTGTGGGTTCTGTAGTTCTCACTTACCATACTAGTTCTCATTTATGCCCTTAATTTTCTTGGTGCAGCACCTATTTAAATCATTAAGTAACATTACTCTGACAGATGACTTCATGGTTTTTGAAGGATGTGTTAGTTTAAATTAGAGCCCAGTGTGGGATTCTTCTGGATGGCTAATTTCACAACATTTCAACTTGCACTATAAAAAAGAAAACAACAACAAAAAATCAACACAAAACAAACCAACAACACAAAACAAAATAAAACAAACAAAAAAAACCCCACCCAAAGACAATGTTCCGGCTGTCCTCAATTAATCTTCAGATCCTTCAATGGGTTGACTTAAATTTCAAAGTCACTTGCTCGCTATGTGATTGTGATATCCCATGGCTATAAGAAAGCAACTGTTAATGTCAAACGTGAAGTTTATGTACAGAAAAACAGCAACTGGGCCATGATTTTAGAACTTGTTTCCATGATAGATCAGGGCAACCTCAAACTTCACCGTCAATGTTAAATGTTAAATCCAGTTTTTATCCTAACTTTGTATAAATAATGTCATATAAAACATTCTGTAACTCACTTTTCTGAGAATAAAAGATGTAGAAAAAGCTGCAGAGATTTTCCTGTGCATATTTAACATGCAAAGTATAATATGTATATAATGTATAAAAGTATATAAAATAATAATAAATAATAAATAAATAAAATATAATCTATAAAATATAATATGACATGACATGATATCCAGAGGGACCTTGACAGGTTTGAGAAGTTGGCTTGTGCAAGTTGCATGAAGTTCAACGAGGCCAAGTGCAAAGTTCTGCACCTGGGTTGTGTCAATCCCAAGCAAAAATACAGGCTGGGTTTTGAATGGATCAAAAAACATCTAGAGGAGAAGGACTTAGGGGTAATGATGGATGAGAAGCTCAACATGAGGCGGCAATGTGTGCTTGCAGCCGAGAAAGCCAACCATGTCCTGGGCTGCATCAAAAGAAATATGGCCAGCAGGTCAAGGGAGGGGATTCTCCCCCTTTGCTGGTTTCTTGTGAGTCCCCACCTGGAGTACTGTGTCCAATTCTGGAGCCCTCAACATAAGAAGGACATGGAACTTGTGGTGACAGTCCAGAGCAGGGCCACAAAGACAATCTGAGGGCTGGAGCACACCTCTGAAGAGAAGCTGAGAAAGTTGGGGTTGTTCAGCCTGGAGAAGAAAAGGCTCCAGGTACACCTCATAGTGGCTTTCCAGTACTTAAAGAGATCTACAGGAAAGCTGGGAAGGGACTTTTTACAGGGGTGTATAGTGATAGGACAAGGGGTAATGGATCAAACCTGGAAGAGAAGAGATTAAGATTAGACATTAGGAGGACATAACTTCATGTGAGGATGGTGAGACTCAGGAACAGGTTGCTCAGGAAAGCTGTGGAAGTCGCATCCCTGGAAGTGTTCAAACCAGTTTAGATGTGGCTCTAAGCAACCTGATCTAGTGGGAGGTGTCCCTTCTCATGCAGGGAGATTGGAAGTAAAGGATCTTTAATGTCCCTTTCAACTCAAACCATTCTATGATTCTATGATACGATATGATACAGCATTATATGACACATTGTGTTATCAATTTTGGCCTCAGATTTGGATTTTGGACAGCAGAAAATGATTGAACTGAATGTAGTGAATTTTTTGGTGGAAAAGCAGGGCAGGATCTCTGAAGAAATGCTGTAGTCACCCTCAGTTCTTTGGGGAAGCTAAGGAGGAGACCTGAAGAATCCACACACCGCTGTAATCATTCTACCTGGTATGTGTTCTTGGTGCTAAACTGTTTCATAAGAAATGTATATTCATGTAGCCAGAGGTGTTTGTGAAAGCAGATTGCCTCCATGCTGTTCCAAACCACCTTTCTTTAGGGCTTGGTAGCTACAGCAGGGAAAAAAAAAAAAAAAAAATTAAAAATGAACTGCAGGATTTAAAAAAAACTCACTAAACATACTACTTATTGCTTTTCTGGTAAGACAGAGATGTGCATAGCCTTTGCAGTGTGCTACTATCTAACAGTAGAAACTGTTTTGGGAAGGTTTGGTTTGTTTTACAAAGATAGCATCTCCAAATAGGTGTCTGTTTTCAGTAGATTCCATTTGTCATATTGCATCTGCATGTTCACTGAAAGCACTTTGTACTCCTGCTCTGAAACTTTGCCATGTTACCACTTGTCAGTATGAAAGAGTTATTTAGCATCACAAAAAATCCTGAGTTACTGTTCAGAAAAACAATAAGGAGGCTGCTGTCTGTCTTCCTGAGGACAGACAGACAGACAGAAGCCAGAGGACAGATCCAATGAAAGACAATTCTTTCCCTGAAATGAGGCCAGGAATATTATGGAAATGCATAATTTCTGATTGCCACAAAAATCTTGTTTCAGGGTGAGAGGTTACAGGAGATGTCTTGGTCTGGTGTTTTGAAGATTCAGCCTAAGGGAGACAGGTGGAAGTCTCAGGTGGAAGACTGAGGGAGGCCAGCAGGCAGGGGCTCAGAAGCCAGGTGTGAGAGTCCTCAGTGGCTGCTGTGGTACCAGGAGAGCTATGTATAAAGCTTGCCAAACAGGCAGATGTAGCTTCTCAGAAAATACTTCCTCCAGCTTGGCATCTGTGGCCTGTACTCTCTGTTCAGAAGGGAAAGAAGAAGATTGTTTTATGATGGTATAGAGTTTTTGTGTGACTCATTCTTTTAGATCCACCAGGGGAATTCCTTGTGCAAGGGTCAAGGAGCCAGATGATGCTCTGTTAGTCAGATGGAGAATAGCTCCTGAGAAGGATTGTCGATGAAACTTGGCTGTATCTCAAACCTCTGGGAAGAGCAAATTCAGCCAGAAAAAAAAAAAAAAAAAAGAATCGACCGATAGCTATGGAGGATTTAAGGGAGCAGTGGCTCTATTGTCATGAAATGCTGAATTGCCAGAATAAAACTTGATTTTCATCATATTTTACAATGCACTGATTGTATGGCATCTATCAGTGCAACAATAAGTTATGCCTTCACTATGATTATACCACATCTTGTATAAGTCACTAAATGAGAAGCTAAAATTGCTGTGGTGCAGGGATTTATATTACAATAGACATTTTTGCATAATGATATGGTGATGCTTCAGCTTTTTCTGATGTCCGCATCTTTAGAACCTCCTGTCAAACTAGAGGAGGATAGCATTGACAAGATGGGAGTAAAAGAGACACAGAAAAATACAAGCTCTTAGCTCCTTAAAGGAGGTAAAAAGAGAACAATAGAGAAATGGCTTAGTGCCATTAAAATTTAGGATTTTATATGTCCCAGAGATGTGTAGAAAGGAGAATTATTATAATCAAAGTTTGCATTTTCAGTGACAGGTTACCCACAGAAACTCCTCCTCTCAGGAACATGTTTGCTTTGCTTCTTACTGTTTGTTTTCAATCCAGCAAGGCATTTAAACACTAAAAATTCCTGAATGTAAAGGCAATCTTTCCCCAAAAAATTTCTAGTAAAAAAGACAGACTTCTGATCTGCTCCATGGAAGAGCCGTATGTAATGCCAAAATTTGGGAATGTTTATCACATTCCCTGAACTATATCTAAACTCCCCACTATTGAGTTGTTAGTGCTGTAGTGAACATTTAGAAGCAATTAAGGAGATGGGAAATGTGTCAGGATTATTTGTGCAGCATCTTGCAATACAACTATGCTTGCAGCTAGTGGGGATGGTTGCCAAGACAAAAATATCAGTGATGCCTAAAGGAAAATGAGCTTGATTTCACTCTTTTGTCACTCTTTTTTATAAAAAGAATGTGACAGTTCTTGATTAACACTCTAGTGTTTGAGCCTGGAGAGGAGAGGAGAGGAGAGGAGAGGAGAGGAGAGGAGAGGAGAGGAGAGGAGAGGAGAGGAGAGGAGAGGAGAGGAGAGGAGAGGAGAGGAGAGGAGAGGAAGGAAAATTTGTTCTTATAGGATAGTGGTTAGAGCAATCAAGCGGGATGTTGAATCACTGTATCAGGCTCCACAATCTCCATGAGATTTTAAAACTCACTTCCTGTGATTGGTAGTTACATCTAGTAGAAAATTACTTCATGTATTTAAGGAATTGTTCCAGATGCCTGAATACAGCTGTCTTGTGCTACTGTAGATACCTGAGAGATACTCATTATATCTGTACAGGTGGCTGAGACATACAAGATAGGAACATGGGGGACATACCACTTTCTAATGTGAAAGCTGGTCTTGGAATAGGTCCTGTGGTCTCCTGTCCTTGGGGAGCATGTACCAACTGGCAGCTGTAGTATTGTTTGCAATAGGCATGTCTCCATCTGGAGCTTTTGGAGTTTTCAAATAATTAATATTCATTGAATATTACATGGAAAGTAAGAAACAGAAAAGCTTCCAGACTAGTGATTGGAGACTTACCTGGGAGACAGGATTCCTGGATTTCAGGCTTTGCTGGATGCAGATTTACCAGAAAGGGGGCATTAAAAGAGGAGGGAGACAAGCAACACAGTGTCTGCTCTCCTCAAGCAGAGAGGAAATGTGAGCTCCTAGCATGCTGAAGGATGGTCACAGATGTGATTTGGCAGCTGTTGTCCCTTTCCCAAACCAGAACTAACCAGCAAATTTAACTTGCTTTTACTGATGTTTAAAGACCTGGCCAAACAGCGACAGACTTGATTTTCACAAAAATAGACCACTACCTCTATTAATCAGTACTTTTAAATTTCTGTCTTGAGGTATGTGAACACAAACAAAGGAAAGACTAAAGGCATGTGGCTTTGTAAGGAACAGAAAATACTGGAGTATTTATACACAAAACTTTTTTTAAAAGGATAAATTTATATCCTGTTATTTTTCTTTTAAGTCCCTCTTGCCCATTCTTGGAACTGCAATTATCATACACAGCTTTGAGGCCAGCTACATACGCTAAGGAACAGAAGGCAAACCTTGTTTTCAGCTTTTGCAGCTTCACAGAGTCATTTCTCAGATGCCTTCCTTTGACTTTGTACTGAAATGAGAAGTACATGGGTACAATGAATCCAAGCTACAGCTATATAGCTAGCAGTGGTCACTTGAGCATAGCTGATCAACTACTTCAAAGCCTCATACCATGCCTTTCCTCCCAAAAGTCAGCTATTGACAACAGTAGTAGCTGGCAGGATCTGACTGTTCAGAATCACTGGCACCTCACCAAGAAATAGAATGTCTGTTTAGAGTGGATTTGGATGTATTGTAAATGAAGCAGAATATATCATGCTTTAAAGTCAAGGACAACCGTGGTTTCTGCAGAGGGGCTAGATGAGACAAGGACTTACACAAGCACTCGAAATTGTAAGCATTCACAGCTAATAAGAAAAGAGGCCCAGCAGCAATGAAACGTGAGATTAGCCAGTCAGCAATTATCCCAGTAATAATACAGTATATGTTTCTTCTTTACTGCTCTTGTGTGGATTACAAATGGATTCTAAATCAGAGCTGGATAAGCCTGGGAATATTGTACTTACGCTCAGTTCAGGAGCCAGCAGGAAAATCCACAGAGATTGCAGAGTCTCACTGGGGCCCTTGCTTGGCCTTATAGACAGGAAACAATTGTAACAAAACATTAAAGGCTTAAGAAGGAAGAAATAAAACCTGAAAAATAATAATGCTGAATTTTCCCTGTCAAGCCTACTTACTAAGTAGACTAGATCCTGCATTTCTGTGTCCAAAATTAAATGACCCAGCAGTCTACATCTCCTCCATTGTCTTTACTGGATCTATGTAATTGATCAAAAAACTGAAGGCTCATCTTCTCTGACAGAATATTCACAAGAAAAAAAAGTTCAACAGAATAAATAAATAAATATGAAATTCCTTTTTTTCTGTGTGCATTTGATCTTCACCTGAAATCTTTTCTTTCTCTCTGAAAACTTGTTTGATGTTAGAGCAAAGGTCTATACAACATAGCTTGTGGTTGCTGTGTTCCCTTCATCTTTCCCTTTTTTTCTTTGTCCTCAAAGTCCTCTGATGGTCACTGCAATCCAGGCAGCATGTCCATTTATCTTCATCCTGACTGTCTTTATGGGTGAAGAAGCTTTTCCTTTCTCATTTAGTTTGTCCATTGCCAAATAACAAATTATCTTCCTTTCACCCTGGAAAAAAAGAAATAATTTCATTGACCAAATTTGGAAAATATGAAGAGACACTTTAAAAAAAATGTATAAAGCTAAAAATTTTGGTTTGGAGAATTCTAATCCCAGTATTGACTGGTCAAAAATTTTTTATCTAAAAGTCATTATATTGCACTGAAAATTGCATTGCAAATTGCACTGAAAATTACACCTTTTTATTTCTGAAGAAAACTATGAATCTAAGCAAAATGACTTTATTTTTTTAATTTTATTTTTAATTTTTTTTCCCCCTGCCTGTAAACTTTGTAGTTGAAGGTATTGGAATTTTGAGATGGTTTGCATTTGGCTTCAAATATTTTTACAATTTTCTGGCATCATAGTTGGTAGAAATTACTGCATCTAAATCTGCAATCAATGAAAAGTGCTGAAAACACACACCTAAATGTGCAGAAGTCAACAGATGCAGAATACAGATGGAGAGTAATTGGCCCACTGCCTAACACCTTATACCTATAATTGAGAAGCTATTTTGTCTTTATTTCCTTCTTTTCCTCTTAACTAGATTGTTCTTCCAGCTTAGTAAATCACATGTAACCAAACGGACACGAAGGTCCCTGGCAGGTGAAAGCTCAACTGCTTCCCTGGGGCTCAGAGTGTAGAGCTGGTGCCCTCCCAGGGCTAGTCAGGGGCTGCCTGCATCCCTCCCTGCTGCCCCGGGATGCCCAGGCAGGGCTGAGGTGATGCTGGAACTGCTGTGTTTTCTCTATTTTGCATGTCAGTGTAACCTACCACAGACTTTCATTAATTAACCAGTCCAAAAGGGGTGGTAATTGAGGACTCAAAGATTTGTATACAAGCTGTTGTAGTGGGACTAATTTCCATGCATGGAGCTAAAACCAAGTGAGAGCATGTCTGTCTTTTTTTGGTTAAGTATATATGATTAATACTTTTCAGCCCTGTAGAGATCTTGTTCCTTGCCACTCTGGCATAGACTAAAAATTGGTTAATTTGTCAATATTTATTAAATCCACTAGGAGGCAGCTAGCAAGAAAGCTTAATAACAATATAGGGGCTCAATGAGGGATCTGAATTTCTTCCCAGAAGAAAGAATAGTAATCTGCTCTCACTTCTGCAGCCTAAGAGATGTTATACAGCCATGAGAGACAGATTAGATTTAATCCTCTTAAAAGGAATGCTGCACATTTTGGAAGTTAAAACTGTGAAAGAAGAAACTTTTCATGATAGTATATAAGCGAAAAACAAGAACAAAAATGAAGCACCAAAGGATCTTCACAAGGAAAATACCCCTGACAACAGATGAGCATTTGGAAGCCAGATTTCTGTACCCTGCAGCTGGTTCACTCCAGTTTTGGCTGTTTTCTTTCCTTTCATACCCATGGTTAGTGAATTATTAAATGTAGAATGAATTCAGGTGTTCTCTGACTGTCTCTGCTTTTCTTTCCATTCTGATAGACAAGCTTATAAGTTCCAAATTTTTTTTTTCTCTCACTCTAAAGTAATGTTTCTGGAAAAAAAAAAAAAAGAAATTAGGTTAATAAAGTAAGCTTTGAAATATAATTGCTAGTGTCAGTTATAATAAAAATGTCCCCATTACTGCCCAAAACCAGAATGGGGAAGAGCAATTGGATTATATTGACAAAATAAGCCATTGAAAACAACAACTAATTAGTTTAGTGGTATTGCTGTAATGTATTACAGTACTGTCCCATAATTTAGACAGTTTCAGGTCTTTAAAAGATTCTTGAACATTTGCTATTTTGTTTCTTGTAGATTTGAAGTCAATGGGATGACTGCAGACTTACTGAAAAGATCATTTTGTCAATGCTGATCTTTTTTCAAAATCTCATCCTTAAAACACTGTGGAAGGAACTGAGTAAGCATGTTGGCATGGATTAGGAAAGGGAAACCAAATTGCTTTTTAACACCACCTAATGGGCTGTAATGGACTAGATTTAATTAGAATGTCTAAGGAATTGCTGACCAGAACAAAAGGGACCATTTGGATTTTATAAAAGCAGGTCTTTACAGAAAAATAAATGTAAAAATATCAAACCCAAAATAATGTCTTTGACTTTTCATCAGAGTCTTCTGAATATTTAAGAAACCCTAAACTTCTACAATAAAATGTTTCTTGCACAATGTCACCTTTCTGCCAACATCCAGTACAGAACAGGGATGAAACCCGTTATTTATGTGACATAAGGACACTGCTCTCTATATTTTCAGGTAGTAAAGCTGCTATGATCAGCAACTGCGACACCACAATGCCTGGAAATATGGTCAGAATGCAAACTTTCCCTTTGCAGTTAGAACTGTAACATCTTTGAAAGATTTAATGAAATCTGGATATTCATTTTTGTTGGAAGAAGCTAAGGGTCTTCCGCTAGTGCAGATTTGTCTGTGGTTTGGACCAAAGCAAAATGGGACCTTAAAAATCACATTACATTCCTTTTATAATCAGAATGATACCACTTATTGATTTTTTTTTATTTGTTTCTGCACTTGTTTGGATTGCTTTGTACAATAATGAGAGACAATAAATTTTATTTAAACTGTTTTGATTTTCCTTAAAATAATTGCTAGTTTGAGCACAATACGATATTCAAATATCAAAATCAAAATCCAAAATTCATTTCTGAAAATGTTATGTTGTGCCATTTACTAAATCAAGCACTTCCAGTTCTCATCAGCCTTACAAAAAAATACTAGCAAAATACATCTATCCTGTGATGTCTATGTAATTTTCTGTATTTTTTTATTTTTTTTAACTTGTACCTGGAATATTGCTAACCTACCAGCCTTTGGCTTGAAAAAAAAATACCTTCACTTTACCCTCCCTAATCTATACTGTACAAATATGGTGTCTGTTGTTGAAAAGTAGTTCTTTTTAACTAAAATAGAGAATAACCAGAGGAACAAGAAACTCATTAACTGTTTTTCCCCTGGACTTCTCACTGCCCTTTCCAGTCACCCAGCCTTACGTGTACTTGGCAATACTGGGACTGCCAGGTTTAAAGTCAAAGATATACAATGTGTAGCCCTTTCCATCTTATGTCTTGTTCCAGCATGCCCTCAGTTTACTTTTCATCATTCCATTTACCGAGAATATTACACTTATTTACACTTTTGGAGTTGAAAGAAATGAAATGAAGATTCAATAAGAAGCTAGTGCTATAGTTCCCTACAACAGCTAGCTGGACTTTATTGCCTGTTTACTTCTTTATTTCTCCACCGTGGCTTATTTTATTTCCCATTGCACATAAATGTCCAGCTGAATGAAAGAAAGCATTAAAATAGCCATGGAAAGAGAGGCCAAAGAAAGTGTCAGTCCTGCTGGAATATGAGAATGTAATCTTTAACTTTTCCCATTTTGTGAGGGTAGAAGGCAGGAAAGTGAGAGCATTAGTTATTTCTCAAGCTTC
This sequence comes from Apus apus, assembly GCF_020740795.1. NCBI lineage: Eukaryota > Metazoa > Chordata > Aves > Apodiformes > Apodidae > Apus > Apus apus. The sequence continues at coordinate 167,454,843 of NC_067282.1, forward strand.
CCATTTTAATACAACAACAAACAATATATTTAATTTTTGTGTACCTTCAGTATGGCTATTTCCAGTAGAATAATTTCTAACTGGGATCCACAAAGACTGACTGTGATAGGCTTCCCACACTGCACAATTGACCCAGTCCGTCACTGCACGTGTCTTTGCTCCTTATTCCAGCAAGGACACAGCTGAATTATTGTAGTCTGAGTGCAAAATTCTCTTTGAGCAGGTTCAGAGTGGGATTTTGGTACATAGAATAGCCTTATAGACTCCTACACCAATCATTTTCAGAAAGCAATAATAATACACAGTTTCTCCTGAACGAAAACCTTTCACATTATCTGTGCCTGAACACTTCTATTAAAAGCTTATATTCTTCCTGTACAGTTAAAGTTGTTTACTAGCTATCCTCATCTAACAAATCGGCACATGTTTGCACAAAGCTGTGTTTATTATGTGGGCTAATTTTTCGTTTCCAGTGCTTTAGGATGTCGTATTACTCACAAACCTATGACGTGTAAGTGTTCTTTCCGCACCCCACCCACGTAACACATTTTAATTGCATCATATACATCCCCTCTTTTGTTCGTACTTTGACTATTTCTTCATCTAGTTATTATGGAAATAGTTGTGTTACTGGCATATTACTGACAGCATCAAAAGGCAGAATTAAATTTATTTGTCTTATGTTTTGAAATGCAGCAAGTTCACTAATTATCATCCTTTTCTTCCATCTGTAAGTGCAGTCAATTTCATTGAAGTGTTTTGTTTGTTCTCACCTACTTTACAGCAAGACGAAATAAACTCAAAGGAAAATGGTGCATCTCAAAATTATGTGTAAGTCTATTTGATGGAACCTTGGAGAAAATAGTTAAAAGCTTTTCAATATAAATGTTTAAGCTAAAAACTGAGTAAAATCCTTTTTTGTTGTTTGTTCTCTTTTCTGCATTTATTTTTAAATGGTTAGTGGTTTGCAGTGGTTGAGATCACTATTTAGGATGATGGTAGTAAACAATATTATGGCGTCATTCTGATATGACTTTAAATATCTCTCCTTATTAATCACCTTCCACCTTTAAAATATGTAATTACTACATTTTTTCTTTTGTTGTATGACCCCGCACTTGGGTCAAAACAAACCCAGGCAGTGCTGCAGGCTTGGGGAAGAGTGGCTGGAAAGGTGCCTAGAGGAAAAGGACCTTGGGGTGCTGCTGGACAGACAGCTGAATATGAACCTGCAGTGTACCCACGTGGCCAAGAAGGCCAATGGAATCTTGACTTGTATCAGGAATAGTGTAGTCACAAGGAGCAGAGAGGTGATAGTGTTCCTGTACTCAGCACTGGTGAGGCTGCATCTTGAATACTGTGTTTAGTTTTGGGCCCCTCACTACCAGAAGGACATTGAGGTGCTAGAGAGAGTCCAGAGAAGGGCAAAAAAACTGGTGAGGAGTCTGGACCACGAGCTCCATGAGGAGCATCTGAAGGAGCTAAGGTTGTTTAGTCTGGAGAAAAGGAGGCTGAGAGGAGACCATATGGCTCCCTACAACTACCTGAAAGGAAGCTGTAGTGATGTGGGGGTTGAATTCTTCTCCAAAGTAAGAAGTGATAGGACAAGAGGAAATGGGCTCAAGTTGCACCAGGGAGATTTAGATTAAATATTAGAAAAAATGTCTTCACTGAAAGGGTAATTAAGCATTGGAATAGGCTGCCCAGCGAGGTGGTTTAGTTTCCATCCCTGGAGGTGTTTAAATGATGCGTTGATGTGGGGCTTAGGGTCATGGTTTAAACATTGGAATTGGTAGTGTGAGATTAATGGTTGGCAGAGTTAGGCTGTGGTTGGACTCAATGATCTAAAGGTATTCTCCAACCTGCATGATTCTGTGATTCTGTGGTATTTCCCCAAATAAGGGACAACACTTTGTCAACTCTCCTATGGCCTGGAGTGGAGGCAGTATTTTAATCTCTCGTTGTAGTGTTGTCCTGGTTTGAGCCAGGATGAAGCCAATTTTCCTTTTACTGATTTTTTTTTCCTTCAGTAAGTTTTTCTTTAACTAGTAGCAGAGTGTTCCAATTAAGACTGATAAGAGTGGCATGTTTTTCTAACTGCTGGGTCTTCAAGGTCGCATCTTTTCCCTGCCGGCTCAGACACTACAGGGAGATCTACGACCCCCCCATTGGAGGCTGAATTAGACAGACAGCAAAATTGGCCAGAGATATTCCATTCCATATATCTATGTAAGCTCAGAAGAAGGTCAGAGATCACAGAAGACAACTTCCTTCCTGCTTCTTCTTCCCTTCTCTTCTGTCCATGGCCGGCATCCAGGGAGGACTCTGTCCAGCCAGCACCATCAAACCCCAGGCTCGAGCTCTCCTGACCCTCATCACTCTCTGTTTTCTCCAGCAGCAGCTCCGGGATTCTCCAGGACTATTCACAGCTAAGGAGATGATGTGGGAGTGGGTGAGGGGGCAATAGGGGTTTACACATTCCCTGAACATATTTGTATATAATTGTAAATATTTTCTTTTATCAGTAGTGTTTAATTAAAGCTGCGTAGTTTAGTTTTCAATCCAGCCAAGTCTCTCTCTCATTCTCTCTCTCTTTCCCTACCTGGGTGGGAGGGGGAAGGAATCAAGAGTGCTGCTGTTGAACCTGAGTCCAGTGACAAATGTGAAATGTGTAACTAGTGGAATCAATAATTATATTAAATATATGAATAAAAAATCAAGTTGTGCAGATAAGAGAACAAATCCCAAAAAGCTGCAAGCTCATACTACCAATGGTATTTATTCAGGTAATATATTGCAAAGTGCATTCTATTGAGAGCAAGGCATTTAAAATGGAGTTACATATTGATCCAAAAAGGATGAATTTTGTTCTAAATTATTCTGGCTTACATTTTGTATAACTTGCTCGTATTCCCTAATGCATAAAAGCGACAAACCCAACAGTGTTTATTCCCTCCCCAGTCTGTTGATATATTTACTCTTAAAATTGATGACAATGATTAAAAAATTTTAAAGAATGAAGCTAAACATCCTCTGCATCTGTCATTTCCTAAACCCACTGAATAGCTCTGCAAGGCTGCAGAATGTGTACCGTTCCAGTCTGGACAATTTTTCCAGAAGCTCTAAGAGCGAGGTTTTTATGCCTTGAATTTTTAGCCATAATTTAAGAATAAAAAGAACAGTCAGGTGATCTAGCTTGAGCTGTATCAAGAGCATTATATTTCACCCGAGTGAATCTGCAGTACCATGTACCCTTGATAGACTGCAAATTTATTTTGGGATATGGCCTCAATCATATTTTCTCTTTCTATATCTATGCTGGACTAGAAATTAAAAGTATAGAGACAGATTTGATTCCTCTGGCAACTCCAAAAACAATTATTCTGATGCATCTCACATAACACCTCCAAAATAACTTGAATGTTTGCAGGAAGTCTGTAATTGGCAGCTCCATCACAGGATAAGTGGTAATGGAGAAAATGTGAGCTTAATGAATGATTCCCTGGCTGCAGAGCAAAGCAGAAACAAAAAAAAACAAAATGAAACTCCCTTCCAGTGTGGCCCAGGGAAATTTATTTTCTGGGCCAAACCTGAATCTTCATTTAAACAATTGACCCTGATGATGTTAATTGTTTGCTCTTACAGTACAAGACTGCAAAGTATGGTAGTCTTACCTCACCTCTGTGGCTACTTGTCTTGAAGATGGTAGAATGAAATAAAGTAGAAAATATTTACCTATCTGTATGTTCTCTGGAAAAAATGCAGCTTTCCACATGGAAGTACCTATCTACAGCCCTGAAAAAGAACTGTGAAAGAGATAAAAGCTTACTACAGGAATGCAGCTCCTTGGGATCATATAAAAGGACAAAAACTTGGGGCACTCATCCTACAGGCTCCATGCTTAGAAGGTAACGGGTTTGTCTTATAGTTTGACAAGGATCACAGGACTTCTCCAAGATATGACAATGGATTATTCTTCTTTTAGTCTTCACATTGTGATAAGTCTTATTGTCTGTCCTAACATATTATTCCTTGTTTACCTAAGATAGACGCCTCAAAACTAAGAAATATCCATGTGAGGGTTTTTTTCAATTTTGACTTCTGGTAACAGAAGTCACCACCATTATTTTAAAATATTTTTTTCTGTTTCCTTTCCAGCCCTGGTGTTGATGTATTACCACTGTCAAGTGCTAGTTAGTGAAACTAGGAGTTCTACAAGTTTTCAGTTATCTTCCTCATACACAGCACCAAACTTTATCAAATTTACCTTCCAAATCACTCATCATGTTTCCTGTGTTGCATGGGAGCTGCTTTACAACTTCTGCCACTTTTTGAAGCTGCATTTCCATATTATCCCTGACGTATAAAAAAACATCTCACAGGCCTGTTATGGTTTTGGTCTAACCAAACCCACATATATAGACTGTGTACACTTCAGGACATTTTAGAAGAATCAGCTGCCTTTAGCAGCCTTATGTACAATAATTGTTGTGATTCCTTCTTTAGTTCCTGGCAACTTAACATAAGTTAGTATATACAATTTTTATATGCTGTGTTTGCTTTTCTAAAAGTGCCTACCTGTCTTTACCTCTTATAAACCAAACTGACTAGCTTCGCCTTGATCCCTGACTTCTGGATTATTTGGATTTGATCAGATTGTTTCTCTCTCTCTGTTCTACTTCATTTTCCCTCTTTGCATAAATGAAAAGATATCACTAGGTTTTCTTACCATACAAATACACAAAGTTATCATGTTGAGCTAAGACTTTCTATGAATTCCTACTTTCCAAGAAAGACTCATCCTCTCGCTCTAACCCATGTCCATGGTTTCTTGGAGTTTGTTGGATTAAAAGGCCATTAAGATGGCTTGATTCAACGTAACTCAGAGTGTTTGAGAAATAATATTATTTCTACTTGCCAGCCTACCAGCTACTGGATTTGTCTGGAAACATCCAAAACCATTGTATGTTTGTTGAAGAGATAACGAATTAACATTTTTAACCTCCTTGAGGTAAGGACAGTTTCCTGGACACAATGTTTTTATTACATATTCTAATAGCCAGGGATCTCCAAGGATGACTTGTTCTTGCTTATTTATCAAGGAAATTGGGATAATAGGAATCCCTGGCAAATCTGAACAAGAAGCATGGGTGACCTCAAAGTTTTGGCTGTTAGATGCCTACACTGTGCAGCTTATTAGGAAGGTGACAAGAACATGGACAGAGTGCTGCAGAGCTCTTTCGTTTGTTTACTTGATTAAAACAACTCCTGAAACAGATTTTCTCACTTCTAGGCAATAATTTCCCTTGCTTTAACATTTCTACAGAGCTCCACTGCTGGCAGCTTCATTAGAACTTGCCTCAAATAAAAACAGATCACTGCACTGAGACAATTAGCCTACAAATAGACCTAACCAATTATTGTAATACTTCTTTTGTTGTTGCATGGTTTAGGTAAACCATTATGTCCCCTTGAATTTTTACCTCTTTAGCCTTTGCAATGCAGAGAGCAGTTCTGCAGTGGCAGAGAGGTAACCTGCATGCCCATATAGGTCTTTTCCAACTCTTATCTACCCACCTGATGCTGTATTTGCAGTAGCTTGTGGGTAGCTGTAAGATCTGTCTAACATTTATGATTCATCTTTAGCCTTTCTTAATATCAAGTTGCCAACAACCTGCACTTCAGTGAATAATATACTTGATTCAGTTTTACTTGGTGACTGTGATGTAAGTGTCTGATAAAATACCATCTCTCCTTGCTAGTATTTGACATTCCAGTTTTACTAGGGCTCACCCCACAAGAAGAAAATAATTCAAAAAATGAATTTCTGAGTGCAGAGAGAGATCTCCTAGAGGGGAAACCACTTGTCTGGCAGTGACAAAACTACCCATTATCTACACCACAGATTCACTAGAGGAAGAAAAAGAATGTTAACATCTTAAATTGCACTGTCATCTATGTTACTTAGTGCAATGCTTAATTTGAAGAACTGCTTCTGCCACTGGCCTATCACTACAGAAATACATTTCAAGAATGAAGGAGTGCCGGAAGTTTCGAAGAAGCACAGATTCAAAATGTGGAGATCTGAAGTACAGAGCAGGACATTTCCAACTTTTTCAGATTTAATTGGCTCTCTAAGAGATTGTCAGTGAAGATTCAGATCCCTTTAAAGATTTCTTAGATTTTATACCTCTACGTAGATATCAAGATAATTTTCCTTGTTGTCTTTCATGGATCTTTCAGACTTGGACTAGAGTCAGTCTGGTTGGTCAGATCATGCTTTTAAACATCAGCCTGTTGGCTGTAGTGGAAACCTCTGGATACCTCAGCACACGCACTTAACAGCAGTGCAACGAATTCCCTAATAAGACAAGTTCTTGGAAACTGGATAGTAGGAGAAGCTAATGTTGAATTATAAGTATTAAGCAGAACTTACATCTACTCAGTACAGAGACACTAACTAGGTTCCCAGAGAAGTGTAGTCACATTCAAACAGCACTCTGCCTAAGTTAATTAGCCTGGACAATTTTCTGCACAGCTAATTAGCCCAATAGAAGCACCATGGTATAGTCTTTGTTTGCAGCCACTGATACCTCCATATTGTATAGATCTGGCATCTCTTACTCAGGAATTTATCTTTTCAACAAGTCATTAGCCATATATATCCTTATTTATCATTACTGATCATTCTACTCAGGGCATCTGCCCCTCTCATTCCATACAGAACAAATAAATACGGAAACAGTAAATCCGTGTGCTAAACCCACACATCTGAATACTAAAATAAAATTATATTTTCCATTATTTACCATGTATATGCTCACTTTCAGCCAATTTTAATCACGAATCTTAATATTGAGAGGCTGTCCTGAAACACTGATATCTATCTGCCTCTTTTACCAGCTGAATAAGTCATAGAATCACAGAAACATAGAATCATAGAGTGGTTAAGGTTGGAAGAGACGTCAAAAATCTTCAGGTTCAAACCACCCTGCTATGAGCAGGAACACCTCACACTAGACCAGGCTGCACAAAGCCTCATCCAACCTGGTCTTGAGCAGGGAGGGGACATCAACAACCTCCCTAGGCAACCTACTCCAGTACCTTACTACCCTCATGGTGAAAAATTTCTTCCTGATGTCTAACACATATCTCCCCTCTTTTGGTTTAAAGCCATTACCTCTTGTCCTATCACTACCCCCTCTTGTGAAAAGTCCCTCTCCAGCTTACCTGTAGGTCCCCTTCAGGTACTGGAAGGTCTCCCTAGACCCTCTCTTCTCCAGGCTGAACAGCCCCAAGTCTCTCAGCCTGTTTTCATAGCAGAGGTGCGTCAAGCTTTTGATCATCTTTGTGGCCCTTCTCTGGACCCTGTCCAACAATACCATGTCTTCCCTTTGCTGAAGGCTCCAGAGCTGTACCCAGTATTCCAGGTGCAGTCTCATCAGAGCAGAGTAAAGGGGCAGAATCATCTCCCTGACCCTGCTGGCCACACTTCTTTTGATGCAGCCCAGGATGCAGTTGGCTCTCTGGGCTGTGAGCACACACTGGCGGCTCATGTTGAGCTTCTCATCTACTACCACCCCCAAGTCTTTTTCCTCAGGACTGCTCTATAGCCATTCTCCCCCCAGCCTGGATTTGTGCCTGGGGTTGCACTGACCCAGGTGCAGAACCTTGCACTTGGCCTTGTTGAACTTCATGAGGTTGCCATTGGCCCACCTCTCCCACCTCTGAAGGTCCCTCTGGATGGCATCTTTTCCCTCTAGGGTGTCAACAACACCACACAGCTTGGTATCATCAGCAAACTTGCTGAGGATACACTCAATCCCACTGTCCATGTCTCTAACAAAGATGTTAAACAGCACTAGTCCCAATACTGACCCCTGAGGAACACCACTCATCACTTGCCTCCACTGGGACACTGAATCATTGACTACAACTCTCTGAGTGTGGCCATCCAGCCAATTTCTTACCCATTGAGTGGTCCATCTGTCAAATGCATGTCTTGTCAGTTTGCAAATCAGGATGTCATGTGGGATGGTGTCAAATGTCTTGCACAGATCCAGGCAGACAGTCAGTTGCACTGTCACTGTCCACCATTTCTGTGGCCTTGTCATAGAAGGCCACCAAATTGGTCAGGCATGATTTGACCTTAGAGAAGCCTCCTTATTTTCCATGTACCATAGCAGATTTTCTAAGAGGATCTTTTCCATGACCTTGTCGGGCACAGAGGTGAGACTGACTGGCCTGCAGTTCCCTGGGTCTTCTTTTTCCCTCTTTTTAAAAACAGGGGCTATGTTACCTTTTTTCCAGTCAGCAGGAACCTCACCAGACTGCCACAACCTCTCAAATATGATGGACAGAGGCTTAGCAACTACATCCTCCAGTTCCCTCAGGACCTGTGGATGGGCCCCATCAGATCCCATAGACATGTACACCTTCAGGTTCTTTAGATGGTCATGAACCTGTTCTTCTCCTTCAGGAGGTGTACTTCATTCTCCCGGTCCCTGCTTTAACCTGCTGTGAGCTTTGCAGTGAAGCTGGAGCACTTGCCAGAGAAGACTGATGCAAAGTAAGCCTGCATTTGTTTTAAAATACAGGTTCATTTTCTCAAGAGATGGCATTTTTTGTGTGTGTGTGAACTTTGTCAATCCCTTACATGGAATGATTTCAAGTGGTCACGAGTTCTGTGAGTTAAAGACATCCCCTGTGAAAGGAATTATATCTGTGCATTTTGAATAACCTTTCACTTTTATGACTGCTTCGTGCATTTCAAGAAAGGTTAAGTGGAATCTCATTTGATTATTTTTCCCCTTCTCAAAGATACATTTACACCTCTAGTGTTTCCATCCCTTGTGATTTTAAAATTATACTTGTTATATTTCCTTCCTTATTTTTAACTTTCATAGGTTATAGATGTGAAAAACTTCAGGTTTGTACATATTTGTTGTGGAAAAAACTTTGTAAACAGGACTTAGGTGTACTCTAAATAAAACCAATGCCTCTTCCTCCTGTAGTCATCCCACTAAATTTTATGGCTTTTAATTAATGTCTTATCACATTACTTCCTGGGAAGGAAGGGAGAATGGTACCTCTGTCTATACTAAACAAACCTGATCTCTTCATGCCTGTGGTATGAAGAAATTTCATTGTGTTTCTCCGCTCTGTGTTATCCCTCTCTGAACATATTCTGTTTCTGCTATAACTACCATTTAGCCAATGTCCTGAGAAAATGGTTAATGTGATGATAGCATTGCATTGCCTACTTATCTTTGAGTTGTTTCATTGTAATATATGTACCTCATCACTGTTTTGCTATCACTTTATATTTCACTGAGATACTGCCTGAACGTTTTTATGAAAATGCATATAGCCTCTATTATAACAAGGAACAGATAGTATTTGGTGTATTCCACCATGGAAGACAAGTAATGAGCAGGGTCAGAGACTAGTAAATGCATGACCCTGCTAGAAGGAACTCTTGTGCCAACCGTGTTCCTTCCTTTAATCAGTGACAAATCTTGACATGTCAGTGAAATGCGGCAAAAAGAGAGAGAAGGACAGACAAAGCAACACATGCTAAATGAAACCTTGAACAAAATTCTGTACAGAACAACAGGAATCTCCAAGTATGAAATGTGGTGGTCAGATATGTCTAATGAGTTAATCTGTGTTACACTTAAAACATACCTGAATACCTTAAGTTTTCCTGCACATTCTTCCAAAGCAAGGAGGAACTGAGGATACCTTTAACTGTGCAAAATGAAGGAAGTGAGAGTTCTTCAGGAAAGCAATTCTGTCTTCCAGATGCTTTATACATATTCCCACAGAGCAGCCCCAGTGTGTGTCCTGCCCTTCAGATGAAACATGGGGGAGCTCTTCAAGTTTAGCTCTGCCTAGCTTCATAGAAGCTTTGGAAGTTACTTTCTCCTGCAGTGATTAGAGGAGATACACTGCTATAGAGCGGGATTTTAGAAAACTAATTTGCTTGCCAAATCACACAGGTTATTCTACAGGACAGTATATTAGATAAAGGCTAATAAACTTCTGAAAAACATCCAGTTCAACAGTTCACAAATTTGACTTAGTCATAGTTTAGATGGACAGGAACTTGCTATAGAGAATTTTAATTAAAAAGTATAATATTGCGTGAAAAATTCCATTTTCCCCCACATCTTTTACCTGTCGACTCACTCCATGTCTTCATGGATAGATTCACAGTCAATGAAACTTGTAAGTTAGAGCGACCCCGTATTTATGGACCATTAAATGCAGAATTATTTCCTAGTTCTTTAGTGCTGTCAATTTTTAACTTGTTACCATTAAGCATCATTATTTTCCAAGTTTTTCAGATTTCTGTTGCAATATATGCAACACATTGCATATATTAGGTAAGAGCTTTTCCAGAGAATTACTCAATGGTTAAAATATATGTCCTAAATCTGCATTTTATAATATTTGAAGTTTAAAATTAGTCATCAACATTACCAGGGAGTCACTGAGTTAGTAAATGTTGATTTGTCAGAGAGAAAGAGAGAAAGAAAGAAAGAGAGAAAGAGAGAGAAAGAAAGAGAGAAAGAGAGAGAAAGGAAGAGAGAAAGAGAGAAAGAAAGAGAGAAAGAAAGAGAGAAAGAAAGAAAGAGAGAAAGAGAGAAAGAAAGAAAGAGAGAAAGAAAGAAAGAAAGAAAGAAAGAAAGAAAGAAAGAAAGAAAGAAAGAAAGAAAGAAAGAAAGAAAGAAAGAAAGAAAGAAAGAAAGAGAAAGAAAGAAAGAAAGAAAGAAAGAAAGAAAGAAAGAAAGAAAGAAAGAAAGAAAGAAAGAAAGAAAGAAAGAAAGAAAGAAAGAAAGAAAGAAAGAAAGAGAAAGCAAGCAAGCAAAAAAGAAAGAAAGAAAGAAAGAAAGAAAGAAAGAAAGAAAGAAAGAAAGAAAGAAAGAAAGAAAGAAGAAAGAGAGAAAGACAGAAAGAGAGAAAGAGAGAAAGAAAGAAAGAAAAAAGCAAGAAAGCAAGAAAGCAAGCAAGCAAGCAAGCAAGAGAAAGCAAGCAAGCAAGAAAGCAAGGAAGCAAGAAAGCAAGGAAGCAGAAAGCAAGCAAGAAGGAAAGCAAGAAGGAAAGCAAGAAAGCAAGCAAGCAAGCAAGCAAGCAAGCAAGCAAGCAAGCAAGCAAGCAAGCAAGCAAGCAAGCAAGAAAGAAAGAAAGAAAGAAAGAAAGAAAGAAAGAAAGAAAGAAAGAAAGAAAGAAAGAAAGAAAGAAAGAAAGAAAGAAAGAAAAAGGGCGAAAGGGAGGAAAAGGGAGAAAGGGAGAAAGAGAGAACGCAAGCAAGCAAGGAAGGAAGCAAGGAAGCAAGAAAGCAAGAAAGCAGAAAACAAGCAAGCAAGCAGGCAAGCCAGCAAGCAAGCAAGAAAGCAAGAAAGCAAGAAGCAATGAGACCACTGCGGGGGGCAGGCTGCCTTCCCCACCTTGCTATTTTTGCTGCCAGGAGGCAGGTGTTGTTGCAACTTTTCTGCATATAGGGGCTGGAAGGTGAACGGGCTGAAAGACCTATTGACCACCCTACAAAGACAGTTGTTGTGGGTCGTTATGGGTCGTTATCGTGTATTGTTCTCTGCTACTGAAAGAAAGGAGAGAGAAGAAAGGAAGATAGAAGAAAGCAGGGATAGGAGACCAGATAAAAGGGAGCCTTCTGGCTGGGGTATGCAGCTTGTTCCTGCGTTTTATGAGGAGCTGAGTGAAAGGAGACGAAGAAATGGAGAAGAGGGCTAGAGCACACTAAAAGAGCTGATAAAACTAAAAAACCTGGAATCCCTGTTTGCTCCCTAAACCCTCAGTCTTCAAGCACTATATGCCATAGCCGCCGTGCCTCAGCTGCCCTCCCAAGGCTCCAGCCACAGCTCCAGCTGTTGCAGCCGTGCTGCCAAGGCCCTGCCGCAGCTCCAGCCACAGCTCCAGCTTCGCATCTGAGCACCCGTGGTAGTGACGCTGCCACCTCTGGGCCACCGAGTCGCCGTTGCAGCTGCAGTTGCAGCTTAAAGCCGCAGTAGCCGCCACTGCCGTAGCTGCCGTCAAGCCCATCAGCGTTTCTGAGCTGGAAACTGTGAGACTCACTGACCAAGAAGTTTTTCTCTATCCTTCTCTGCATTCTTTTCCCTGGGCAAAAGTCATCTGTTACATTCACACATGCACCTCATCTACTCTATACAGCAAAGAAGGCCAGGCTCTCTCTACCCTCAACTATAGTAGTGTTTCTTTCTTTCTCTTTACTGATGTCATATTGTGCTCAGATACCCAGTTCACAAGTACAAACATTACCGACCCCAAGTTTTATCTCTGGTAACCACATTCACACAACACACCCCCTTTGTGCATCCAGTATTTCCTGTTTCTCACTGTTTCATCCAGTTGCTCTAGTAAACATTAAAACCTTGCCTGTGTTAGTGTGTTTCTGTGTGCATATCCAGAAAAGAGCTTACCAACTGGTTACACACCCGGTGGAAACAAGCTGGTCCCAAGCTGGAGAAGGACCCACCGAAATAATTAAAAACGGCTACCCTGAATATTAATTTCGTGTCAGGAAATCATAAAAACAAACAAGGTGATCATGCCCTGAGATAAGGTGGCTTTGACCCCAAACCAGATTCAAACCGCAAGAGGTCTGAAAACACAGAAAAACATCGAATTAGGAGGAAGCAGTTTGCCACATGAGGATAGAAAGCTATCACATTTTTTTGCCTCTTTTGTGTTCATCAGCCACTTCCCACCACTGATTCACTGTATAGCTCCTTAAAAGCTATGAGTTCAGTGCTAACTTCTGCAGCAAGCCAAAAGAGACCCTGCAAGACTAGAAAGCAATGACAGCCTAAAATTTCGAAGCAAAATGTGATTAAGAACCTGATCTTAGGTCCTTATACAAAACCTGTGGAATTTCCTGGGAAAACTAATTCAGAATCACAGAATTGTTCTGTTTGGAAAAGACCTTTAAACCCACTGAGTTCAACCATTAGCCTAATTCTACTGAGTTTGGTGCTAAACCATATTCCTACACAGAATCACAGGATCATTCTGGTTGAAAAAGATCTTTAAGATCATTGAGTCAGTTGCAGTGAGTTTTGGATCAAGTCTTTAAAAAACTTTGTAGGACTGTAAGTCAGAGATTCTCTGTTGGCATTGGAGCATGGCTGCCTTTGAAGTTTTTTCCCAGACACTGAAGATGTTAATTTTGTTGTAGGCATAGAAAGTCTTTTTTTCTCCTTGACTGCTCTCATTCTGAAATAAAACAACTGAATCAATACAAATATTGGCTGCCTTCAGGATTAGTTTTCATGATGAGCTTTGAACAGTAGCAATGAGACCATGAACATAAAGGAGCTTGTTCAAAATATATTTGAAAGTCTGCCAAACAGCTCTTTCTACAGCTGTATTGCCCCTATGAAATGGGTTGAGCTCAGGTTGTAGAACTCTCTGCAGACCCTCTTGAAGCCTTGTAGAGACTCACAAGGCATGATTCATTCTGAACTGGTGTTTAACACTGAATACTGATTTGAGACATGGCAAGAACAACAGAAAACAAAACCTAAAGGCATCTCTTTTACAGTTGACTTTTCTATGTTCTCCCAGCTCTGATCTCCTTGCCAAATAGCAGATACACTGTATTGGTCTGGCAACTTCAACTATCTTTTTGGGATAAATGGAATTGCATTGTGTTTTAAGAAACCCCCTTGGCTGGAACCTCATTCATCCTCCCTTATTTCAGATACCTACAATGTAAAGATTAACTCTTAGCTACATTATTCACTCTCAGTTGTTTTTCAGTCAAGAGAGAGAAATGACCTCTTCTGGGATTCATCTGGCCTCATTAGGGGCAGAAGAATCTCACCTGTCAGTGTGCATTTTTCATAATTAGCAGTAAAAAAAATGTACTTTACCAGCTCTGATTGAGATACCCATTCTGAAGAGATTACAGCTGGGTAAGATGACTCACTTTGTGGAGTTGCTGTCAACAGAGCAATTTACTCATAAATAAATGAACAATGGGCTGCCCAAGGTCTAAAAAAACTGCATATAAGCCAGATTCCATGAACTGAGGCTAACTTGTTCAATGTCTGTCAACTACCCCTGCAGCAAGGAAGGCTGGTCTAAATAATAAAAGTACTTACTTAACACTACCACACACAGTATGGCTGCATATGAAGGTTATAGAACAGATAATCTTCTGTGCTGTCATGCAGTACATGCAGAACAACAAGGTGATCAGGCCCAATCAGCATGGATTTATGAAAGGCAGGTCCTGCTTGACTAACCCGATTTCCTTCTTTGACAAGGTGACTGGTTTAGTGTATCAGGAAGAGGCTGTGTCTAACTAGATTTCAGTAAAACCTTTGACAGAATTTCCCCCAGCATGTTCCTGGAGAAACTGGTTTCTCATAGCTTGCACAGGTTTATGTTTTGCTGGGTAAAAAAACTGTCTGACTGGCCAGATCCAAAGAGTTGTGGTGCATGTAAATAAGTGGAGCTGGAGGCAAGTCACAAGTGGTGTTCCTCAGGGCTCAGTTTTGCAGTCAGTTCTCTTTAACATCTTTATCAATTATCTGGACCAGGGGATGGAATAGACCCTCGGTAACTTTGCAGACAACACCAAGCTGGATGAGAGTGCTGATCTGCCTGGGGGAAGGAAGGCTCTGCAAAGGGTCAATCTGGACAGGCTGGACAGATCTGGATAGGCTGGGTCAATGGGCCAAAGCCAACTGTGTAACGTTCAACACAACCAAGTGTTGGGTCATGCATTTGGGTAATAACAACCCACCCCATCTCTGTTACCAGAAGTGATATTTACAAAATATTCACAGATTATGAGGGAAAGATGGGAAAGTTTTTTTTCAAAACAAGTGGAAGTTTCAGATCAACAGGAATCCATGCAAATGTGTTCTTCACAGCTCTTGAAGACAGGTTTAATTGAAAAGATTATGGTTTCTCTATATCTAAATAATCTTGGCAAAGTTTAATACCCATTGAGGGAAGGAAACAGCTCTGAGTTTCTATTTTGTTTAGTTTGCCAGTCTGCAGTGATCAACGTGCCTGTTAATAACTTAATTATTACTTGTTTATTTGTGATATGTTCACTGCTGAAAGGAAGTCCCACACAAGCTAAAATTGAAATAGATGACAATCAACAACAACAACAACAGCAAAACTGTAGAAAAGTTGAACAATTAACCAGCACCAGGCTTTGAAGTACCATGCATGCACTAATGCATTGCTTTCAGCAACACAACAGCTGTTTTTATATGTATTTGTAGCTTCCTCAAGCAAGTATTTCAAATTTGTGATAAATTATAGCAAATTTGGCCTGCCTGCATAGTGGCATGAATAAATGTAACTACCTAGAGTGATATACGTATATATTGCAAGTGCTTTCTGGGAAAGTGACCTCTAGGCAAGCCTGTGTGAGTGACCATATCTCCCAGTTATCAGTACATTGGGTCTGTGCCTGGGACATCTAATGATTCTAGCAATTGCTGGATTGCATAGAGCTTCTGTGGCTTAATCTTTTTATTATTATTAAATATGCAATAAAAGAGCAAGAAATTAAGACTTCTGGCTTTAGTATAGCACATAAAAATAATCTTTGACACTCTGCACTTTGTAGTTCCATTCCTATTATTGAGAAAACAGTGAAAGATTACCTGCTGTCTAGTTCTAGCACCCTTTTTTATATCTGAGATTTCAAGTGTTGTCCAGAGAAGTCCTGTCCTTTCTCCTTTTCAGTGTTCTCTGGTCTCCTGTTGACAGTTGGTTCCAGACTTCACCATGAACTACAGATTTTTGGGGAATCATGATGTAGATAACTCCCTTGAGCTACAGCAGTGAAACTCCCATCATATGTTTTGTTGTGCTGACATTAAAAGGGATCTTTACATTTAAAAAATATCATATATGTATGAAAATAATAATCACTGATGCTAAGTAAAATTCAGAACAGTCACAGTTTTAGGTCTTAACTTTCCTATTATCTGAGGTGTTCAATGTGAAAAACATACCTTAAAGGTACAGCTACAGCACTAATTCCATTTCAAGGAAGTCTAATAATGAAAACAAGAAATAATTTGGACTGCAAATGTCCTGGCTTCAGGCAGGATGAAGGAAAAGGAGTAGCAATCATAAACCATGAAAAAGCTTGGAGATGGCTGAAAAATACGAAGAAGGAAAGAATGGAGGATGAGGACAACAGAATGTTGAACCAGCATGAAAAGAGAGTGCGGCTGGGAGAAAAAAAGAGAGTATGAAAACTAGAGAGATAAAAAGAATACTGCTGAAAAATAAAGACAGCATAAGCTCATAGCACAGCATTCCTCCCACTGGATAATCTTGTTCTTACTATCTTTTGATGTAATGCTTTGAATAAAACATAGCCCTTAACATTTTACAACTTGATTAATTCCTGCAAGACTATGCTGTTTTTAAAAATGCAGAATGAGTATTATTCTCCTCCTTCTTTTATTTTATGGAGGTAAAAGTTTATGCAGATTCAAAAAATGACCAGATAAGTCTAATGGAATAAAACTCCATCAATGACAATTTATTGCAAATACACTGTCACTCGTTGAGGAATTCTCTTGGCTGTAGACTGGTAGAAGCTAGAACACTATTCTAGATAAGTATCACTGTATCTATGAGTTTTCTTCAAGCTCACCATTCTCAGCTAATGTCAAGATACTGGACCTTTGTGTTTTCTGATATAAATACTTTTAATTGAATTGTCAGTCTGTAGGCTGAGATAATGCAAAGGACTTGGGCATCAACTAAGCTGCAGACACAAAGATATCCCAATTATTTTGCTGGGAATGTTCAAATATTTGAACATTTTAAGTTAATTCTTGTACTGTTGCACTGATGTGGCAGCTGTCACTATAAAATCAGTCTCACATTTTAGAAAACTAATTCTTTTAACCAAGTCATGCTGTTGAAGGGGACAAATATGTAAGAAAAATAATAATTCATGGTACTAATTAATGAAATGGCAGATTACATTCTTTATTTAACTGAAATAATCAATAGGAATATTTATGTAATTATTTAACAGATTTCAGATAACAAGTGGCATCTTTTAAATATTACCTAACTATTCATTTAGTGTAAAACACAGTAAATTATACAGAAAAATGCCTTAAAATCTAAGCCACGCTGCTTAATGTTTATATAATTATCTGTAAAATACAATGTACAGCATGAATTTCAGCATTTTCTCATAAGATATCAATCTGTTGGTGGCAGTAAAAATCTATACATGTTTTCATAGTCTTTTCTTAGCAACTGTTGGACTTATACTTTTCCAAATTTGTTTTACCATATGTGTGAGTACTGTGTTATTAACTCATAAAGTATTATCAGGTGTTTTGGGTTTTTTTCTCTGATATGTATGATAAAATGTCTGCAAAATAATCTGCAATACAGAGCTTGAGTTCTTTAATTCTTCAAGAAGATAAACGGTGGTATTTTAAGACACTTAGCATCAGTTTCACTCTTTATTCACTGAAATTTACTGTAAAACTCCCATCAGTTCTGAAAACTACAAATTTACATGTGTTCGAAGTGCTATTAGACAGATACAAGGAGGATAAATCTATTTGTGGACTATTGAACCCTATGCCTTTTTCTGCAGTAGTAAACTAAACAGAGAGACAGAGCTCATTTTTGAGTACCAGCAGGAGACAGTGCACACTGTTGAATTGTTGGCTTGGTCCCCAGCACAGCTTACGAGTGAGAGGACTATCACTAGTCCTTGCAGTGCCTGGTACAGTACAAGCACTGACACAGAGAAGATGTACTGCTGACAAGTGTCTTGGAAGCTGCGGTCCTGCTCTGGAGAGCCCAGCTTTATGATCAAGCTCTGACAGCGGGCATCTGGACCTGACAACTATTATCAAGTATTGATGTTGCCAAAGACAACTCCCCAAGCTCAGGCCATCTTTAAGTAGAAAGTCACAGAGACTGAGAGACTGTGTGAGGAGTATAACTCTTTCTCTGCTTCTGCTCATTCCCTGCTGCTGGCTGTGGTTGTCCTGGCAGGATCCTGGGGCTTGATGGTTGTTAATTATGCCATTTCCAACAAGTCCCACAGTGATGCAGTTTGGCAGTGCTGCTCAGAGTGAGAAATCCTGGCAAGGTATGCCTTTGTCCAGAGCAGAAGTGACACAAAGCCTGTACCTGGCAATATCAAACACTTCAAAGCCTCTACAGTAGTGTTCCACTCTCTTCAAAGCTGTGCTGGTGGGGAGAAATCCAGACATACAAAAAGTAAATGGAGGTAGGAAGGTCAAAACTATGATGGGAGCATTATCTGCCCATGCAGTGTGGGTGGCACTGGAAGTGCTTGACCTGGAAATGGGTCTCCCCAAATCCTTTGCTAAGCTTTCATTCAACTCTGGACTGAGGGTGATAGTTGTGAGATATTCTACCTTGATGGCATATTCTCTGAGGGTAAAGCTGAGGCAGGAAATAGCTAAGTTCTCACAGAGAGTTAGCCCTACATGCACTTCCCAGTTCCTGTGCCACAATAAGTAATAGATTCCAAGTTTCCCTGACCACTCAGTCCATCCTTATTGAGAAGCCATATTCAAACACAGACATGTCAGACATGCTAAGCAAGACACTATTTTCTATCTATTCTCACCCTATATGTGGCTTTTTTGCTCATACACAGTCTGTGGCCATTCTTAAGCTTCCTGAATTAAAGAAAAGAATGTTGTTTAAGTAAGATGAAAGGAAATAATGTGCTGTGGAATTGAAACTCTTCTGAATGCTGCCAACAAATTTTTAATTCTTGTTACTGCCTTGGAACTATTCGGTACAACAGGTCAGTAGTGGAAAGACATGAAGACAAATGCATTTGTTAATACAAGATTTAGATCCCTCTGTTGTCTTTTTAAAGAGTTATATGTTTGTTGAGTTTGGAAGACCACTTCAAACCCCATTTTGTTTACGATAAACTTTTTTTTACCAAATGTATGGCATGTGTTTATTGATTGCCAATTGTTCTTCCAGGTTGCCATGGAAAAATATGCTTCTACAAATACCATCACATGTTCTATTGCATTTTTCTTTAAGGCTCTATTCTCTGTGCTAAAGGACACAGAGAGGGACAGAGTTCCCCCACTATCATGATGGGATGAGTTATACCCTAAGTTCTGGGTGACTTTTCACACAACGTTTAAGCTATATGTAATTCTATAAAAGTACTGACTTTCTTTTTCTGCAAGATTTGAAAAGAAACACAGGTCAAATTTATCTGAATAATGATTCAATAAATGTACTGTATTTCAAAGTGTTACTTAATGGCTATTGTTACAGGACCCTTTTAGCTGGGGAGGAGGAATCTTCCACAGTTCTGGCTTAACTCTGTGTAACATTAATGTCTCATACCTGATTCAGCACAGCTTCTAAGAATTTGTATAACTTTTCATTTGAGCTTAGCTTTGTTAAGCATCCAATCACATATAATCATTGGGAAGAAATGGATTTAAAAGTTCTAAATCTGAGACGTGAGTTACATAGTAACCAGTTTGTATGAGGCAGCCGACATAAGTGAGTGCCTAAACCACGTTTGCCTTCCACATCATTTTTGAAAACAGCTGTTTCTAGAGAATGTATTACAAATGTTCCTAATGTTGTCAATGTGATTTTTGTTTGGTTGTTTTGGTTTGGGGTCTTTTTTATTTTAATTTTGGTTTTGCAGGTTTTTTTGTAAGACTTAATTTTTTTGTGAACATTCTTCTGTAATATTCATCCATCTTTCTCCAACCCTTCTACAGTAGCAATACAAATAGTATGGCCATCACATTTTTAATCAGGATCAAAGACATCCAAAGGCAGCATTTAGCTCCAGTGGAAGGAGTATACTTCATCATAGTGCTGCTATTTCAAGGACTACGCAATTGACAATTAACAAAGAGAACTCTATAATAATGTTTATGTCAATGTTCATATTAGATTGTTCATCATGGAATAATTATACTGGTTAGAAAATCACAAATTTGTATTTGTTTCAGTAGACTTCAAATCATTACAGTCATCAAACTGAGAGTTGTATGTGCATTTCTTTAAGCCTGTTGAAGGTATCCAAGCAGAAAACCATGAAATTGCATACTCTCCTTAATGAAATTTGGAGCCCTTTTTACACCTGCTGTAAATAACAGTAAAAGTAAATAACTTCATTAATTTGCTATTGATATTTTCTTCATTTTGTCTGGAGATAGGTAAGCTAGCCATGGGTGGGGGAGGGGGACCACATGGGTGTGGAGAAACCTGGGGACATGTAAACAAAGTGGTGTCTGTCTTATTAGTAAAATTCAGGGCTGTTCAATTACAATGGGCTGTTTGCCAATTACTATGAAAGGTAGACTTGGCTGAAAAGCAGTATCAGTGAAAGATCATGAGGAGGACTTTAAGATACTCTCAGGTAAAAAATAGAATGTACAGGTTTCTCTTTTTTTGTGAAAAAGTTTGAGACAGATTTTGCTTTCTGCCCTCCAGAGCCATATGTATGCTATACATCAGAAACAAGAGTTCAGGTTTCTAATTTATCTGATCTGGGGGAAAGATTTAATTGTTGAATCTCCTGCAAGTTAGATTATATACCTACACATATTCCTGTTATACGGGTAATTCTTTCACTCCTTGGTCTAATAACTAAATTACTTTACTTTACTTCATTAAATTCACATTAGTGCATTTTAATTAAATTTATTTGTCCAATAAATAACATCAGTCATCCTAAAGAGGCGTGGCAATGTCACAGAATGTCAAATGCATCCTCTGCTGTTCCTCTTTATTCTTAGCCACACCTTTTGCCCCCCTAGAACAGAACAACTGAGCTGAGTAAATCTCCATTCTTCTTGTCAAAGATTTGCATTTTGCTTGTAAATTTTATTGCCTTTACTTGGCTTAAGAAACTAATCACATGGTCACCTAAGCCTTATATTTGTTTGAGTACTGGCATAAGGGTGGGATTCTTAACTAGGCATTTCCATAGTTCAACTCAGAAGATTTTATAAGAAGGGAAGGAAAAAGCATTATTGTCACGTAGGAATCTTCTCTATATTTTTTGTAAAAAAAACCAACCAACCAAAAAAACCCAAAAACAACCTCAAAAATCCACCTTTCTTTCTTGTACTCTTTTTTTATTATTTTTTTCCCCTTTTTTCAGGGGCAGCTTTGGTTTTACTTCTGAATTTTTTAACACTAAAGTTCAACACGATCACAACTTCCTCTAAATATGTATGTATTTTTAAAAGTCTTCTGAGGTAGAGGAGATTATTTAAATGGGGCCTAATACTAAAATTAAGTTTACAACTCAAGTATCTTATATTAAAAAAAACATCCATTTAAGAGGGATAAAACCAGTTAAGAAAAGTTGAGATCTTTTGATTTTGGATCTCATGTCAGGTCAGTCATTTTCATTGCACATCATCTTCTTCAAGATTTCTTGAATGTTGTCATTTCTGTAAGTACTCTGCAGCTGTCAGTATATAGTTCAGGGAAGACATCACAATGCAAATTGGCTGACAGTTTAATACTGGCTGCAACTGCCATATTTTACATAACTATAAACACAGAATTTCTCCTGTGCCTGGAATTGCTGCATTTAAAATAGACAGGAATAGAGGCTGTCAGGTCCTCATAAAAATTTCCTCAACACTTTGGAGAGTAAGTTTCAGAGATCTGTTTTCAAAATTATTTCTAGTTTCTGGCCTAAACACAGAATGTTTTCAAAACCCTGGTTTTCAGCCAACCTCCATCTAATAGAATTTCTTGACTTTTTAAAAAAATACAGATGGATTCCTATGTGATTATGTTACAGGTTTACTGACTCACTGAAAAACATATGTGGCCAACACAATTTGTGACCCACATAATTTGCAATAGCTTCTGTTCTCTGTAAACAATGAGGAACAGGACACAATCAGTCTCAATAAAAAGCTGCATCAAGGTTCTTGGTGGCCACTGAAAGTCCCTTATTTTCAGTCAAGGGTTCCCAAATGTGCAGTAAGCAGACTCTCAGAAGATTTAAGTTGCTGTTGATCCATAACAAGCTATTGATAGAGAGACAATGCATTCCATATGAAGATCTACAAGAAATGTCAGGGATTCACAGAGGATATAAGACTGAACATGTAATATTTTCCTCCACAGCATACTCTGTGAACATCTTCTGACCAGCAGTTTCTGACTCCATTCTTAGACCTCACTTCAACAAAACCAGGAAACTTGACAAGAGCATTTTTAGGTATTTTACATATGGGTAAATATAAGGATTGTGCTACAACACCAGAAATCACTATACACATGAATGGTGTGGCAGAAAGCATCTTTTCCCTAATGTATTTTCAAGGCCTTGGTAAATGAGACACGAAAATCTACAGGAAGTAGTCACATTTAAGGTAGTCCCATGGAAAAATGTCTCCTGTGCAAAATGCTAACAGAGATCTATTACTTTCTGCTTTTCTGGATTCATAAAAGGACTTCTGACTTGTTGAAGATATTAAGCTGGAGAGCTAGGAGTCAGATAATACTTTATATTTTGGCTTTGTCATAAATTATTTCCCTTTACAATTTAGCTGATTACAGTTTGAGAATTAAAATGTTTGATTTATTAAAAATATTGTGCAGAAATATGTAAAGACTGATTGGTTTGAGAGTTAAGAATAAGTCTAGAATTTTTCAGAGGGAGCTTTTTTCAGCTGTCTTTTTAAGTGCAAGATTAAAGTCTCTCAACATATTCTCATGCTTCAGAGATTCTCATTATAAGAAATTATAGCAGCCCAATACAAGAGAGAAGAATTTGGACTTTGTATATTTCAACATGAACATTTTTCCCTGGATCTTTTTGTCTAAAAGCTGAGTCTAAAATGGAAACTACTAGGCACCCCATTTGTTCTATGCGTGGAAAAAAATTACTCACTGCGTTTTCTCCATTATAACAGGCTTTATTAAAACCCTTTAGCCAACACCCCACTACCTGCAATAACCACAATATCGTCCTGTATTGAGAATGTCAAGTGACACTCTAAATGACAAATGTTGAGCTCTTAATATCTACAGCTCTATTAATGTATGAAGAATATTATTCCCTCTGCAGCAAGACAGTGTAGGAACTATGATAATAAGTCGGTAAGGTAGATCAGTTTTACTGCCCACTACTGTGCCATACTTCTGCCAGAAGACATTCCCTCTTCCTCTTCTAGCGATGACTGAATCCCTTCTTTGCAAAAGTACATCTGTGTTTCTGTGACAAGTAGAGAAAGGGAAATAATTGTAGGTTGTTGTTGCTGCGCCTGAGATGAGAGGCACCAGTGGCAGCATAACCATGAGTTAGCCAGTGGATCTTTAGTGTTTGTCCTTCAGATGGAGAGCTGTGTTCCCACAGAACCTGTTGTATCTATGAGAAAAAGAGTTGCATCCTTTCCTCTCTTTCTACTGTTTTAAATCCTCCCCTATGTAGTGGTATTTCATTAGAAACTGAGGTTGACAGGAAAAGACATTTAGTGAGAGTGACCCCTGAGCATACTCTGGCAAATTGCTGAGAAATACACTGGGACAAGTCAGGACGCCTACAGAAACAGAATAAAGGGGACAATGGAAATGTAGCATAACAAAAGAATTAAAAAGAGATTCTGCATCTCATAGGAAAATTTCTCACTGGAAGGAAAGGGCCCTGAAGGGATGAAAAAAACACTAAGACTGATATGGAGAACATATATAAAAGGAAGAAAAAATAAAACATAGAAGCTCTTTCCTTACTAAAATAACGAAAAGGCTGAGCTTTAATTTTACAAGACACACAGTAATATGAAAGGACTTTAAAATATTTGTGTATGGTGTTTGATGAATCCTAGTCTGAGATTCTGCTATAATGATTAGGGGGTGTGAATGGAAGGAAATTACAGAGAAAATAAACGTATTCAGATGTCTTCCAATACTTCAGTTTACTGAGATGCAGTCCTTGATCAACTGAAAGGCTACAGGGTTGGATCCACTCTGAGGACACACACCACCTACATGCTATTCTAGCAACATAGTGCAGCTTTCATCAGAAATACACAGGTGCATAGAGAGGCATTTGCAGAATTTGTGTGTTGAGAAGGCACTCATGGAATTTTCATACAAAAATTCTTTACCTTGTGAATGTGAGCCATCTGTTCTTAATGCTGAAATATTCTGGGCCTTATACTCAGCTGGTGTAAGTTATCATATACCAATAGATTTAGTCTGAACTACCCCAAAACTGTACCTGACCCTCAGTGCTCAAAGAGGTGTCAGCACAGCTGGCATCTTACTGCTTTGTTGGTTAGATATAAATTCCTAGCAAATGTACAGATTCTTAGCCCTTCTCCTTCCTTGACGTTTTCTCTGCTGATGCACTTATAAAAAGATACCATATCTTCTCTCAGCCTTCAGGCTAAAGAAGACTAAGACTAAGACTTTCAGTTGCCCTGTATGAGACAGATTTGTTTTTCCTCTTTTTCTTATCACAGACCTTCTTGACACTTTTTCTTCTTGAGAGCATCTTTACATTACATGAATGATTAGAAATGCATGCAGCATTCCAGCGACATTTTCTACAGTGGAGCTAACTGTTTCCGTACTCACCTTACTCCTCACTACCCCTAATCCTTCCTCAAACTGAGATCCCTTTCCTTGGCTGACAGAATAAAACCATGGCTGGCTGGACATATACACATGCCTTGCACATCCCAGCTTGGAGTTGCAGTCCCACATTCCTCCCCTGCAGTGGCAGTTGCTGGAAGGAGGATCTGCCTCCATAGCTTCATGAGGTCAGAGGAGGAAGAAGCAGCAGACTGTTGATACCAAGACTTGGTAAAACCTGTCTCAGGACTCACAGAGCTACTACTCTGCAGGGTGTTTTTTTCTGTCCTCTCTTTTACTTTCTGGACATGAAAGAGCTCTTCTGCCAGAAGCTGTCCAGCATAAGCCTTTTGTCCCACTCTAACTGCAGTGGCTGGAGGGTGAATACACAAAGGCAAAGCTTCATTGTTCCCACTCTCTCAGTCAAAGGGGAGCACTAGTCCCTGTATCATGCCCCTGATGCATGTTTGACATGATTGACTGTCTCCAACAGCGTGACGTGGCCAGTGAGATAGCTTCTCAGCCTGCCACAGAGGCCTCAGTTCAAGCTGTCCTACTTGGTGCACAAGTGCCAGCTCTTTTCCAAGAGCTCCTGCAAGCAACATTGCATCTGAGGAGGCCACAGATGGAGAGTGACAGATATTCCCACTCCAGCACAGCAGCCAGTGTCATTCCCTGTGTATTTAAACACCTGCAGGATTAAATTTGACCTAAATGGTGAGAAAGTATCTATACGGGGCCAGGTTTTCCACAGGAGCAAGCTAACACAGCTCTGCTGACTGTGGAGAAGCTATGCTAAGTGACACTAGCAACAGATCTGTTCCCAGGATTGTATTTGCAGAGATTTTGATTTGGACAGAATCCCAAAGGCAGACCTGCCACCAGCTTGCAGGGTTTCTGCTTTACAGTTATGACACTAAGGCAGAAATCTTAATGTGCCAACTTAACTGAAGGGGCCTGAATACATAATTATTTCTAGGACACGAGCAACATATGAACTGCCAAGTAACAGTGTCCTCAGTGGACATCTAAAATTTTAGCACTCTATTTTGTTCACACCATTTTTTTTCCCAGTCCTTAAGAAATAAACAAACCTACAACCAACAGTCTGCATTTTTCATTTCAATTACCCACCTTTGGCTACTATTTTGACAGTACAGATTTAATCAGACTTCTGTATTTAAAGCGACAAACTAGCTGCAGCACAGAGCACAGAGGGCAGGACACTGACTTTGACACATAATTTCCCTTTCAGTACAGGAATGCTGCATTCAGTACCCAGTTTAGGCTGTAAGTGATTTGCTGTCTCATTTGAGTCTTGCCTACTTGTTTATCTGCATTACAGAACTTGCGGCATGTGTCACTGTCACTTCTGCTTTAAAGGTGCAGTGACCAGCTTCATTCCCACCAGATAATTCTCATGAGTCACTTTCCCAACGCATTTGTCATTACAAATACACAAGTTCGGCAAAAATCAAACCCCTAGCCGATGCAAAATCTGTGTCCTTTAATGAAATTCAATGAACTATTCCAATTTATGCCACAGAGCATAAATCTGCAAATGAGGGACTTGTAAGAGTTAGGGCCTCCAGGTCTCTCAGATACTAAGATGAAGATCTAGAAGTCATAGCCATTTAGAACTGAAAGCCTTTAAACAGGCTATCCTAGCCATTTCAGGGCTCATTTTACATAAGGTCCATATTGGAATGAGCTTGGGTGTAGACCAGTGCAAATACCAAGCAAAACATGAGTGCATTTCCCCATTTATCTCGTATCAGAAGAGAGAAGAAATGTGTTTAAACATATTGTGGATAAACACACCAAATGAATAATAAGATGTACAAACATGGAGTTAATTTTGGATATATTTTCTTCAAATTCATACCTTGTTGAATTCACACACAGCTGTCCTGCTGTGTGTGAATTAAGAAGTGTGAGTCCATTCATAGCCAATTGCAGTGGCTGCAAAGGTGCCAAGACTGGTCTGGCTGTTTCAAAAGAGGTCAGAAAGCAATTTTAAGTCTTCGTCTCTACTACCCCTTCAGCTGCTGCATAAAAGCATGGATCTTTGCTACACTTAAGATTTGACTTGCCAAGTTGATTTAAGCTTGATCTTAGGGCAGAAGCAAAGCATATTTTCAAGAAGGCAGCATGTTATAAAGCCAAATGTTGGGTACTGCACTTCAGCTACAACAACCCCTGGCAGTGCTACAGGCTCAGGGAAGAGTGGGAACACAAACGGAACTTCCTCATAAAAATGTAGCTGTGCAAGTATCTGGCTGGAGCGAGTGCCTGACTCTGGCACTGGTGCCAGAGGACAGCAGAGAAGACGTTTGTGTGAGGTGTGAGCAAGTGAATGATCTGCTCTGCAAAGTGGCAGAACTGGAGGAGGAATTGGAAAGGTGGAGAAGTATCAGGGAGTGTTAGAGGGAGATAGACTGGTAGAGCCACACTCTAGGCAAAGGCAGCAGACAGAGCCTCCTCGTGTAGCTGAGGATCCCCTCCCCTCCTGTCAACAGGCAGCAGAGGAAGAGCAAATAGCCAGAGGGGAGTGAAAACAAGTCCCTGCTGTGGGGGGGCAGGCAAACCCCCTCCTGGCTTCCCTCACCATACCAGTTGCCCTTGCACAACAGGTATGGAGTTCTGGAACTGGAGGAAAGGAGGAAGTAGATGAAGGTCCATCAAGCGGTTGCCTGGGGAGACTCAGCCACCCCTATGCATTAAGACTAATTCTGTTTAAAAAAAAAATAAAATAGGACAGTAATTGTTGTAGGTGATTCCCCCCTGAGAGGAACAGAAGGCCCCATTTGCCGACCAGATCCATCCCACAAGGAAGTTTGCTGCCTCCCTGGGGCCTGGGTCAGAGACATTACCGAGAAACTCCTTAGTCTGGTACAGCCCTCTGACTATTATCCTTTACTGGTTGGAAGTGATGAGGGTGAGGACAGAAGTGCCAAAGCAATTAAAAAGGACTTTAAGGCACTAGGACGATTGGTTGCAGGATCGGGAGCACAGGTAGTGTGTTCATCAGTCCCTTCGGTGGCAAGGAAGACTACATTGTACACTGAGAGGAATAGGGAAACACAGCTGCTTAACGTGTGGCCCAGGGGCTAGTGCTACAGGCAGAATTTTTGTTTCTTTGATCAGGGGAACATGGGATTGGATGGGAAGACCCTGTTCTGCAGGGGATAAAGGAGACTAGAGCAAGAGGTAGCAGGGCTCATTCACAGAGCTTTAAACTAGATTGAAAGAGGGAGGGGGCTGTAGCTGGGTTTGCACCAGTGGGGCAGTATTCTAGTAGTAATGAAGACCAGAAGGCCGCCCACCTCCCTAGGGTGCCATCAGTGTGCTCAGCTCATTCCCAAAATGCCTGTACACCAATGCACTCAGCATAGGGAATAAACAGGAGGAGTTAGAAGTCTGTGTGCAGCCAAAGGGTTATGATCTGGTGGCAATTACAGAGACAAGGTGGGACAGCTCATATGACTGGAATGTGGTCATGGATGGTTATGTCCTTTTTTAGGAAAGACAGGTCAGCAAAACGAGGTGGAGTTGCTCTCTAGGTGAGAAAGCAACTAGAATGTATTGAGCTCTGTCCAGCAGCTGATGAGGAGCAAGTGGAAAGTCTGTGGGTACAAATTAAGGGACAGGCTGGCATGGGTGATACTGTTGTGGGGGAGGAACAGAATACCTAGCAGGATCACAACCCTGGACTTCAGCAGGGCCAACTTTGCCTTCTTCAAGCAATTGTTATGGGAAATCCCATGGGACATGGTACTAGATGGTAAAGGGGCTCACCTGCAAGGTGGTTGTAATGAGGTGCGTGTTGGCCTCTTCTCCCTAGTGACTAGTGATAGGACAAGAGGAAATAGGGTCAAGTTGCGCCAGGGGAGTTTCAGGCTGGATATTAGGAAAAATTTATTCACAGAAAGAGGTAAGGCTGCCCAGGGAGGTGGTGGAGGCACTGTCCCTGGAGGTGTTAAAAAAATGGGTAAACATGATGTTTCAGGAGATGGTTTAGTTGTTAAAGGTTGAAGGGTGGATGGTTTGACTTGGTGATCTTGAAGGTCTTTTCCAACCTTGATGATTCTATGATTCTATTATATACTTTTTCCATGTATGAGCTCCAAGCAGTCACCAGCCACTGGGATACTGAATTACTAAGCAAAATATTAATGCTATGCCTATATGCTATGTCCTAGCTTGCATGAGTGGAGCTTACATGAATTTCTAGTTTATTTAGGGAATGAGTTTCTGAACCACTGTAATAGTTCCTTGCACGTTAATGAACATGGAGTGATGGAGGAAAGAAGTCTTTTCTTCTTGCTGGAATTTACTCTGATGCCCACTGTAGTTCCTGAATTACCTGCTGTCTAATTTCGAGTCTGCAGAAAAACATGTTTTATTTTGCCATTTGTATACTAAATGGAAAATACTCTGAGTATCATGGTAGTTACACATATGTGATTTTATATTTGTGTATGAGGTTTGGAGCATTTATCTTCTGAAGGTTTTTATTGTTTGTTACAGCTTTGTGCTGAGTCTTTCTTAATCTTTCCTTATAGAGCAATCCTTCCATCTTCATTATATTTATCTGTTGCTCTTCTCTGAACTCCATCCAGTTAGTCTAAATTTTTCAGGAAATGAGGTGCCTAAAGCTTTCAGTGCAATACTCTGTGTTCATTCTCACTATACAGATAGGGCCTATTATCAGCCTGCTCCATGAGACGCATAAATATCTCTGCTTTTTGCAGCTCAAGGTTGAAATGGTCCTTTAGCTGCCATGTTACTTTGCAAATATATTGGATAAATAAGATTTTTAAAAAAGGCTTTAGAAGAAAACAAAAACAAAACAAACCCACAAGAAACAAAACCAAAAACAAATCAAAACAAAAACATAACCAGAAAAATCCACAATAAAAAGCACCAGGTGCTGACAGAACCAGCAAGTAGTAATTACCATTCTAATACTAAAATAAGATTATCAGCCTTCTGTCCTGCCACAACAGACATCCTCATATGAGGTGGTTTAACCAAATTAGTTTTTCCTGGTGTAGGTGATCTGTGTGGTCTCTGCAAATTATCTAAGAATCTTCAGAAAAATCTGAAATACTGAGAATTCTTGAATAATCATAAGTAAATGATATAGGTTAATAATTACTAAAAATAATGGATTCCAGTAAGATAGTGTATGCAATGTATGTGAACATTCCTGAGAACACTGAGCCCAATAACCTCAGATTCAAGAACATTTGAGTGTGTGAATAAAGCCATCCCAAAGTCATTTAAGTCTTTCATCATATCACAAAATTAAGCGATTAAAAAAAAATATTGGAAAAAAAAATCTGAGATAGCTATTAATTATGACAGGATCCAAACCCCTCAGCTAGGATCTGAGACTCCTGTTTTCCTGATTAAAAGACTGCTGCCCTGAAGCCTCCAGGTTTTGAAAGTAAAATCCTGGCCTCACCTGTCAGTGGGCTCAGTGGGGCTACAGAGGACCAGGATCAAGATTTTCTGGTACGAATCTATGTTCATATTGCAGCCTAATTGCTCAGAAATACATATAGTTATTCCAGTTACTGAACTTAGATACCAAATGTAGGCACAAATATGCCTAGATTTACATTCCTAACCCTGCAAGGAAGAAAATGATCCCTTAAACCTGGTGCCTAAGTTGCCCACAGAACAAGCACAAGAGGTATATGCATTACTCTCTCTAGAGGTACTGGGACCCACATAAAACTAACACTTTGACCCTCTCTCCACTGCTTTCTGAGGGAAGAACAGGGAATTTTAGACATTTTTGTCCACAGTTGCAGGGCTGACTTGTTGTTAGGGAGATGCCACTGTTCGAATGAACTTTCCTCCAACAAGAAGTGCCTGGCAGTACAGGACCCTGCCTGCTCACCCACAAAATGGGCAAACTGGCTTCTGGACTCAGTGCAGCCTCAGGCACCTCCATCCTTCTGCATGCTTTGACTGCTCCTTTCCCCATTCTTGTGCCAAAACACTGCCCCTTGGCACAGCCAGAAACATGTGAGCACTGCAGGAACCCAAAGAGAGCTGCCAAGAGTCAGAGTTGGGTTCCAGAGTTTGGCACATGAGATGTGTGTGGGTATTTTCCATCTGACTGATGATGCAGCTAAAAACAAAAGCACTTCTGGAAAAGGAGGCAAACATGTAGCAACAATTCTGTATCATCAGGCTGCATCATTTAGTGAAGAGAATGGGGCTATATTGTTCTGCTAGAGTCTAAAGTGGAATAACTTCCTGTGCCTCCCCTCTACCTGCAGTGCCCATATGGAAGAAGCAGCAATAAAAATAAACAATGCTGAAGGACCAAGAGGACTTCCCTTATACTGAGCACAGGTATCTGGGGCAGGAGTGCACTGCTTTATATGTTGTATTTCTGCTTTCTGTCACATGGGCTTTATTAGGAACAGTAAAATGGAATATAGAGTACTTAAGAAAGCAGTCTTAGAAGATCTGAGAAAGAGTTGTTGCTTTTGCTTCTTAACCATTCTGTATATTCAATTAAAGCTTACATTAGGTCACTGGGGCTCCTACTTTTTACATGGATAATTCTGTAGTTATTCAGAAAAAAACATAATAGGGGAAAAAAAAAACACCACCAAAACAAAAGACTGGTGAAGCCCAGTCAGCAAAGGCCATAGGGAGAGACTTTTTTTTCCCCCCACACTGTGGCAACTGGCACAGTTGAACTGCAATAAAGAGAAAAAATAAGTAAATAAGCTATTGAAAAGTATTCCTCACCAGAGTACAAGAAGGAAAAACAGACTCAGGCTTTTATGAAGCACAGATAATTCCCTGGAATGCTGCAGGGCTAACATGGTTCCACTCTGTTCCTTATTAAAGGAAAAATTGTAAATTTACTATCTTTCCTTAAAAGACTTTTCACTCTTGCAATGCAGACAGTGTAGGAAAACACAGGGAAGCCCTGAAGTGCTGTGAATTTTAGAAGATAATTCAGATGAGCTCAAAGGACAGATTACATGGTCCTGTTAGCACTCAATGCAGGAAAGGAGAAAGGTGAATAAAGGACTATGAGAAAAAATGGAAGAATAAAAGACTTTCCGCTTACTGTTGTCATGTTTATTTTAGTAAATTTCCTGTTGTCCTATCAAGAATGAACTATTTATCTTTCAATTAAGCAACCTAGTGTCTAGTTTAGGGAAGCAGTGTAATTTATTGCCATGTTTTGCAGAAGATTGGTACTGGTAGGAAATCACTTTCTCAGAAAAAAATACAATATTTTAACTACATAATTCTTCAAGTAGAGATTCCAAGTTCTATTTAAAAGTTATCATGACCTAAAATGTTCATTAGAGATATTATGGCAATAGGGACATTCTTGTTTTTATAATTTGAAAACATTTTGTTTTCATTAAAAACTTCTTATATTTTATTAGAAAACAGATTAAGCTATTCCAACAGAAAAATGTACTTTTTTTCATTTGAAAATGTGATAATTTTATAGCTGTGATTAAAAAAATTTACATGGGAAACTTGTCAAAATTGGTGATTTAATCTTTCCTATTTTGTTTTAATCAATCCCCTCTCTGTTGACATGCAGTTAAATATTTCCAAACAGCTTTACCTTTTTTCATGCTTTATCCACTTTTAGAACTCTTTTGCAAAAAACACCCTTGAAAGTTATGGGTAATCAAGTTAAATGTAGAATTTGTTTATATAAATGCATTTATGAAAATGTCAAAGCACCTCACTTATCACACCCTCATTATCGTCATGCAGTATAGTTGCATAAGCAGTTTAACAGTCTAGAAAGCAGCTGCACATTTTGTGCAGGAGAGAGGAAAACAGAAGAACAGTGGTGAGAGTCACTAAAAGATAGAAAAATAACTTTGATAATGAAACAGAAAATCCCGTCATTCAGATGAAAGTTGCATTTGACTGCATACCAGTCAAATAAAAACCAAACAAACCAACAAAAAAAACCCACACCTTGAATTTGGGCTAGGGTTTCAGATCCTATGGCAGAGATGTGATACAATGTTATCCCCGTATACAACTGGGGTAAACAAGTTAATAAGTGTTATTTGCAAAACCATTGTGTTTGGGGGTTTTTTGTCTTTGAAAGGAGATATTCCCATAGTACATCTTTATTTTTGCTTGTAGCAGTGGCATGTTTTTCCTTGCAATGTGACCATGTGATTATTTTAATTGTAATTTAGATGCATCCAGCCCTACTATATTGCTCAGTGATTACCCTCCAAAGTATAGCAGGTCCAGCCCCACCTCCTGTCTATGCACTTCTTTCCATGAGTGATTTGTGAAGATATATAAAATGTAGGTCACTTAGTAAATTACTCCAAGCCTGAAAATAGGGAGAATTATTTAAAAGTAAGGGCTAGGATATTAACTTGTCCAAAGTGTTGCAAGAGACATGAGTTATTATGTATCTCAAAGGAGTTCTAGTTGTTCTACTGTTCATGTGTCCAACTGCTTCCTCTTCTGACCAGTACTGTCCTTTGGCAACATCCTGACTCGGGTGCAAATCCTCAGCCATGCAAAAGTGAGTGTCTGCTGTGTAATATCCACTGCCTGAGACTCTCTGACTCCTAGACCTTTGTTCTTTGCTTAGTCTAGCCATGGAGAGCCTCTGTATATTGTCTCCTGTCAGACAATCCAGAAGACCTGCGGCTTTCATAAATCAGGGCAACCTGGGGGTTATATCAGAAGGTGATGGTCAATTTAGACTGGAATTCTGCCAGGGAATCTGAGAAGTGGGTGTACATTGAGTATTTGATGTGTTATTTTCACAAGGGAGGGTCAGAAGAGGGACTTGAGGGCAGAAAATGTAGTGAATTATAAATTTATCATAAAAACCCCTACATCTTTGGGTTGCTCTAGGTGAATTTGTTCTGGTTTAAACACTAGAAAGAACATAGTATTTTCTTGATATGAAATAACAGGTGTCTAAACTGGCTCTATTCCCATTCACCATCCCTCTGCATCTCTGGAGGCGGGAAGAAGTAGAGAAATCAGGAGTGAAGTTGAGCCCAGGAAGAAGTTGGTGGGGGGAAGGTGTTTAAAGATTTGTTTTTAGTTCTCACTACCTGGCTCTGGTTTGATTTGTAATAAATTCAATCAATTTTCCTGAGTTGAATCTATTTTTCCTGTGATGTTAATTCCTGAGTGATCTCCCTGTTCTCATCTTGACTCAAAGCTCTTCATTATATTTCCTCTCCCCTGTCCAGCTAAGGAGGGGAATGATAGAGTGGCTTTGGTGGGCACCCCGCATCCAGCCAAGGTCAACCCACCTCAATTGCCAGTTTTCTTAGGAAGGTTGTGCATGGTGATTATGCTGGCTTTCAAAAGGCATCTTTTCCACAAGAATGGTGAGCACAATAAAGAGATGTTGAACTATAATGATCTGATGTTCTACTGTTGTAAATCACATCGAACTCCTCTTCAGCATGTCAGTTTTAGCTAGCCAGAAATCCAAACATTTCTCACATTTAAGAAAAGATAATTATCCTCATGACACAAGTTTATGTCTGCTAGGCAATAATCTTTTTATCATTTTGTTTCTTTAGTGAAACTATTGCCATTGAAAACAACTATCTTTTTTTGAAGTTAAAAATAAAAGAATAACTCAATAAAACTGAAATCCTCTTCTCAATTGTCTTCTCACTTTTTGCAAGAAATAAAAGCAAGAAGAGACAGTATAACTACCAGACTCTCTCTAGTAAACCTGCTTATAATTCAAAAATAACAGGAATTTGTCTGGCTGAAATTGTTCATGTAGAGAGTAAAATTGTGTTAGTAATTCCAGAATGATTAAAAACATAAAAGGTTTCTGGTCTAAGTATTTCAAACAAAGGAAAAAACAGGATATCATTTACAAAACCCGAACAATTTTGCCTTATGATATTTACAGCATGAATACCGTGTAACTTATAGACTTGAGTGCAATAGTACTTGTCCAGGTGTCCAAAATTAAACCTGTGCTTATGCTCACCAGTAAAAGTATGGTGTTGAGTGCTTAATAAATGGATTGCCCAAATGCATTAAAAATACATTTTGTTATCAAAAGACTTCCATTTGGATAGTCATAGAAATACAATGGAGTGTACTATGGTACACTAGCATTTTGTGTATATGGCATGCTTACTATATGTCATTACATTTCATTTTAGGTACAGTGTGAGTATAGTTCATAAATAAATGTGTAAATAAAAAAACAAAATATTATTGGAATTGTCATAATAAACTGTATAATATTGCTCATTAACTAGTAGATTTAATGAAGT